>NC_141142.1:71638331-71875831 GCF_053477565.2 Lygodium microphyllum
CTAGGACGTTGGAGACAGTAGCACGAGGCGACGAGGGTACGACTAGAGGCCGGAGTGGTCCATCATCTTGGGAGTGGCGGCCACAAGACATATCTGGAGGACTTTGTAAGTTTTTCTTTTGTTTTGCTTGCTTATTTTTTTGCAATATTGTTTGTACTGACAATCGTATTTCTAATAGTTTGTATTTTGTTTCCTTTGCAGTACTCCATTACAAATTGCGATCCGACCGGCCTTGAGACTCAATATGCAGAGAGGCACGGTCTCATTGCATTGATCAACCGATTGAATAGACATGGCGGCCCTATAAGTCACTCATCTTTCTTGTCCGTAGTTACCATATTTAATTACAATGCACTATTGTATGGTGGACTGATGTGTAGTTGTTTCTTTTTTTGCAGAGTCCGTTCGATGCTCCTTTGTGGCAAGACGAGCTTTTGGATGGTGAACACCCTTCTTTTTTGGTCACCTGATCTGTGTAGACATTTTCTATGTAGTAGTGATATCTTGCCATGATTGTACCAGTCGCTTTCATTATGCGATCATGTATTTATTTCATGTATCAGTGTTATGATTTAAGTACACTTTGTCTTTATTTACATGAGCATTGTACACAGTACAGAAACTATTTTGTATGGCCTAAATAAAGCAGCTGCCCTACCACACTAAATAATGCAACACTATACAATGAGGAGAAATCGTTAATCAATACTCTTGACAATATATGAATGATTGTTTCCTACTAAATCTTCAGTTCATTCCATTAGAGACATGCAAGATTTCTCCTTTATTTCCTTCTTCACATAGCCTTCTAAGCTCTTGCACTTTTTTGGTACTCAAGCTTGTGTCCTTGATTCAGAGACACATGATAACTCAATTCTCTGTTTGCCCCTGCCCCCCATAGCCAAGTTTGGGATTATTTATAGCTTTGCAAATCTGCCTTGTTATCCACTCTAGCTTTTCCTTGCTTTCCATCTTAACACAATTTTAGTGAATTTGGGAATCTTTCAAGTCCCATTTATTATTTAGAATATTGGGACTCCAAAAAGACATATTTAAGTTTCCCAAAGCTATCATGTGACACATCATTGGACTCTTTATGAGAAATGGAATCTATTGAGCTATTGAATAATAAAATTGGAGCAATAGTGTGAGAGTTATAGCAAAAAGAAAGTTTTGACCATGATTCCTAAACTTATAGAAAGTTTCCAAATTCACTAATGGTTTGTTTCTTGTTTTTCTATAACGTGAGACAATAATCCATAGACAAAGATAAGCATCTTCTCTTATCACATCTACAACTCAACACTTGTGCTATGCAACATATAAAGATACAACATCATTATAGTGAGAGAAGGAAGACGCTATACAACTAAATATAATAATGGCATCAACAAATCAAATGTGGTGATACCATATTGAAAGGGAACTAGAGATTGCTACAACCTACTTGCTTCTATTACAAAAGGGTGGACATAAAGAGCCGCTGCATTATATCATACCAAGAATCACTGCATGCAAGCCACAACCAAATGGAGAGTTTTTATCAAGGAGAGGAGCAACCTTAGAGGAGGCGTTGAGAAAGGAGATATGATAACACGGACAAGTAACTCATTGTTGTAATGTGTAGCATGTTGACATTGTGAAACAAATCGATAAAATACAAATCAAAACCATATCCCATTTTCATTTGAGTATGCTTTGATAATCTGCAGAGGAGTGAGGAGAGGAGGTTCGCAAAAGTTCGAAAAAAGAAAGGATGCTGGAAGCAATGCTGTATTATCGAGTGAGTGATGAATTTGTTTAGCGACCATTTCCCACAAAGTATATCTTGGTCCCACACAAAAAAAGAAAAAGGAGAAGCTTTTCCCAGTACTTATATTTACGATTACGACGACTAATAATTATAACCCGCGGTGTTATACGAGGCAGCTAAAACAAAACCTGCAAGACCGAGCGATCGTTAGAAATCCTCCTGAGAGCGTTAGTATTTAGCTAATTTGGATATACATTCTAGAATTATCGGATGGGTGACAGCTAACCTGCGATCATTTGGTCATTTGCGTATTCGACCTCGAGACCTCCTCTTGCGAGCCATGCACCTCAACGGCTACGCTGTCCTCGCTGCTGCGTCCCCCTTTCTCCCCATTTTGCGTCTCACCTCATCGCATCTCGCATTTCTTTTTAACCAGCATGTCTTAATATCTAATCTTCTTTAACCAGCATGCTTAATTAATAAATAATTTCTTTCTCAATATCCAGCGTCGCATTTCTTTTTAACTACCGTTTCTTCTTCTTCTTCTTCTTGACTTCTCAACTCCCATCCTTGTTCTCGAAAGCTCGCACTGTCTTCACCCTCGCATTTTATTAAACATTTAAGGCCAATTCAACCCTCCTACTAGATGCTAGACTTCCAAGATTAGCAGCAAGTTCATTTAATAGCATGGGAGTGGGAACCATGTTCAAAGCTGCAGCTAGCCAAACTCTGCTGGGTTGTTAAGCCACTCGAAAAGTATGGATCAAGTCGAAATCCATGTAACTCCGTGGAGCATTTTAATGAGCATGTTTGTGAGGCTATGGCCTCATGGCCACATATATAAACAAGTACATGTCTCCAGCCTACGCTGTTAAGAGAAAGGTATGATTGATGCGCCACTAGCTCATACTTTGTGGAAAAGGGAGGCTTCTTCATGTCAACTGATTCTCAGAGGATGGGTATGGGGATCACCTCATAGCCATACTCGTGAATGCAAAGTAACGAGAAGAAGAATTGACACTTAACTCCATGTGGAGTACTCAAGGAAGGTTTAAGAGAGCGCCCACAATTAAATAGCACTATCCAAGATAGGGATTGGGTTGGGTATACTTCTTATTTGAGTAGTCTAATATCAAATACATTATGTATCCTTAGGTAAGGGGCTATGAGCAATAAATAATCATGGTTAGGGAATACTAGTTTAGGTTTCATAGTACTATTGGCTCTATTTGCTATACTTAGCAAGTTACAGAAAGCTATGCTTCAATTAAAAGTCAAGGAACACCATGTCTTCTTCCTCAACAAACATCTATTCCTGAGTTCTTTGGAAAACATCATAACCTTTCTTAATTTACCATCTCTATTACTTTCTTGAAGTTAATCATCTTTATTGTTTCACTTTTCATTTTTGGATTGGGAAAAGCTAGGAGGTGATATATAGTTTAGCCATAGAGTGCATAGTGCTATTGAATTATATTTATTGATTTTTATTATTATCAATTTTGTTTATTTACCACATGATCCATGCATGACTTATCATGCAAGCACGTGTGTGGTATTGGTTGCATTATACATAGTAAATAGATCGAAGAGTACTAATATGCTCTCATGTTGTGGTGAGCAAAAAATTACATGGAGTTAAGCAAAATAATTCTTTTGGAGTGTGCATCTTAATGCATGGAATTTATGCGCTTTACAATGTGAAAAAATATTATTAAAAACATTATAATTTGGATGGGCTTATAAGCACGCATGGACTTTGCATGCACACATGCGTAGTAGATTTGCTTTGATGCATTTATTAGAGAAGAAAAATATACTATTTTGGGCTGTAAGGCTATTTAGAATAGGGTGTATTTCATTTATTTGCATAAAAGCAAGTCATGCAAGGAACGGAAAAACAAGAACTCAAAAAGGATGCTTTTAATGTATTTTACACACAAAAGCTTAATTCAATACTATAAATACATGCATGGGGGAGGTGCTCACCAATGCATGGGGGGAGATGATTCTCTTAGTTTATTGGCTATTATATGGTGAAGACAAGTAACATTGGTATGAGAATGTAGAATTCGTAAGCTTATCCACATCAAGGAAGAGGTCCTATATCCATCTAGAAGTCTTCACAACACCACCTTTTATCATCCCCAATAGGAGCATCCTATGGTTTACTAAACAAAAGCTTTATAAAATGGTTCATGATTTAGGTTTTTTCTCTCTTCTTTAAATGGCAAACGCCCTTTCCAACTTCCAAGTTAACTTTTCCTTTCCCCAACTACTTGAATATGTAGTTATCAAGAAGCATAAGGGTGAGTACACCAAGCTCTATTATTTTCTTTTAAAAAAAATACAAAATCTTCTCTTTTCCAATTTTCTTAAGTTGTCTTCCTCTATCACATGGAGTTGTTCAATTTTCTTTAAATATTTCTAAGGTTTAACAATAAGCTTTTTTAAGCTTTCTAAAAGCTAAATTTTGTTTATTAACATTTAAAAAAAATTCACTTGGATAAGTGGTATTGAAGAAGAGTAGTGGTTCTTTCCAACCCGCAATGGATTTCCAATCGAAAGCCACTGATCGAATCATGCTACCTAGCTAGCCCCAAATCCACCATTTCATTGCTAGACTCCTATCTCTAAGGCCACTAAACATCCCAAATGGTTGCCACCTAAGCAGATTTATCATTTTGTGGTCACCATTCAAAGATTTTAAAGCTTTGTTATGAACGTTAAAGCTTTATAATAACTAAAGTTTTTATTAAGTTTTTAAAAAATAGATTAGATAGGGGGTGCCTAATTGTTTTTCGCTTTGGAGAAGGGAGGTCGGGCGAACCACTCTTAATCCCCTTTCACAGATTCCCTTTCAAATAACCTAATTATATTATTCCTTTTTTATTATTTCTAAGAAGGCTATCCTTGCGCAGAGAATTCCTAGACCTATTTACAAGCCAAGAGGATTTTCTAAGCCCTATTTCTACATAGGACATTTACATACATTCTCTAGCATTCAAACCCTTGTTCATGCATAGGAAGATCTACTTTGCTAATCAAACCAACAATCTTCTATTTGTACTTATTTAAAGTAGGTTTGTTTATCTCATCAATTCACACATAAGCCTTAAGATTAAATGGATAGACATTATGGGACTAGTTCAATCAAATCAACAAATTCAGGTTTCATTTCCAAAGTTATTAGGCATATTCATTAAACATTTAAGACAATTTTAATTTTTGTATTAGTTCTTTTCTTTACATAGCGAATCAAATATTTAACTTAGATCCCATTAAGGTTTCAATATAGTAATTTATTCAAAGAAATTTTTAGATTTACAACGTAGAAATCTAGTTACCTCTTTCATTCCTAGACAATAATGTGATTCATATTGTCTTTAAAGCATAATTCTAGAATCTTTTACTACAACAAGGCTAAGAAAAAATAGTGGTTCAAACCTTAGATACAAATTAAGGCATATTTTAAAAATATATTCTAACTATTAGTAAATACTATCCTTACACTCTTTTGACCCAAATCAAGAACCTTATGAAGTTCTCTTATATATGTGTATTTGTGTGTGTGTGATCTATAGGATAGATGTTATATTTGTTGAGATATCGAGCTCCACTCGTGATATGCCAGGGTGACCGTTGTGCGTTTATGTCACCGACTTGTTAGCTGCAGATGCGGTTGGTACACCGCCCATGAATAATAGCTAGATGACAGCTATCCTTATCTACTCTAGTTCGTAGCTCAGTTAGTATGCCACCTTAGTTAGTTGAGTTTGGTTTTGAGACCCATATGTAGGGTTCTTCTATTTCTCTATACTAGAGTTCTTTTTGGCTTACACAACTAAGAAGAGGAAAACTGTTTTCAACCTCCATCTTTGTGTGTATTCCCCCATTGTGTAAGTGAGAAAGCTACAAGTGAGACTCCTTCCTTCTCTCCCACAATCTTAACATGGTATTAGAGCCTGGTTCGTAGTAAGGAGCTCAAGAAAGCAAACCAAGTTCGCGGTGTTTTGGTAAGAGGACCAGTGTTGCTTTCATTTTTCGAGTTTGGGAGCAAGTCTTTGCAGGTAGCATAGTCGTCAGAAAGTGCAAGAGTGCATTGTCTCAGATTGAGATGCCTTTCAAGGTGTAGCAAGAGGGCAGTATATGCTGTGGGATTGGGCTTTAGCCCTTGGTTGCCCTGTTTTTTTGATTCGAGGCCATTTCGGGGCCCGTTTTGGAAGCGGAAGTTTTCCGCACGCACTCAAGAAAATGCCCTGTTTTTTGCTGTGCGACCACTGTTCTACAGGTCGATGAAAAGTTACCGTAGAAATTGCATCGTATGCCTGTGCGCAGAAACATTGGGAGTTACAGAATCATCCTTGTTGCCTGTTGATGCAAAATCGTCACTAGGAAGTGACTGTGTGGTCAAATACCACTTTCGTCAGTTTTGCAGATTTGCCCTTGTGAGGCTGAAGCTGTGTTTTTTGCAGTGACAGAATTTTTTGCAGTGTTCTGTAATGGCATCTGATTCTCTTTCATAGATTGTCACTGAAAAGCTTGACAAGAACAACTTCCAAGCATGGAAGTTTAGAATGACGAATTTCCTTATGGGAAAAGGATATTGGGAATTCGTTGTAGGAAATGAAGAAGAACCAGTTCTTCCTGATGTTCCCAATCAACAACAAATGCAGGCATTTAAAGGATGGCATGAGAGAGCCAGAAAAGTTATGTCCTAGCTGTCTATTAGTATTTCAGACTCTATGATTGTGCATATTCAGGATGCAAGTACGCCAAATGAGGCATGGGATACTTTGTCAAAAATTTATAGCACAAATACGCAAGCCAAGAAAATGCAGCTCAAGCAAGAGTTGCACAATGTGCAAAGAGAAAGTATGAGCATCAATGACTACCACATGAAGGTGAAAAAGATTGTAGATGCACTTGCTTCCATTGGGTCGCCAGTGGAAGATGATGATTTAGTTTCTGTGACCTTGAATGGTCTAGGAAAGGATTATGCACAGTTTCAAACATCCATTTCCATCTGTGAAAGATTTCATGATTTTGAGGAGTTGATTGCTCTTCTAATTTCTGAGGAGCAGAGAAATGGTGGTGCATCTTCTTCAGGAGGAACTTCAAAAGAAGCTGTCTTCTAGTCAAATGCTGGAAGAGGTAGAGGCAGAGGTAGAGGAGGCCGATCTGGAGGCCGTGCTAGAAATCAGAATATGCAGCAAACTCAAGAAAACCAGTCCTATGGAGGAGGACGTGGTAACTCTAGAGGCAGGGGGATCCAAAGAGGTCGTGTTGGATGGGAAAGAGGTCAAAATGCAAACAGCAATGTTGAATGCTACTACTGTGGTAAAATGGGTCATATGACTAAAGACTACTATAAAAAGCAGAATGACATCATGAATGGAAAATTGCAACAAGGAAATTATGCATCTTCTAGTAGACAGGGTGATGACAGAAATGAGCATTTGTTTATGGTGCAGCACATGACTAATTCTGTTACAAGTGCAGAAGAAAGCAACGATGTGTAGTATGTTGACTCAGGTGTACTAAACCACATGACAGGTCATGCAGAATGGATGCAGGATGCAAGGAAAATGGAAAAACCAGGATTTATGGAGACTGGTGATGATACTGCACATCCTATTGTGCAGATTGGAAAAATTCCTTTGTCTATGCAGGATGGGAAAAAGAAATACATGTCGGATGTATTTCATGTCCCGAATATCACTAAGAACCTGGTTTCTGTTAGTCAAATGGTTGAGCAGGGCTTGCAGGTCAGATTTAATCCTCATGGATGCTTTGTTGAGGATATGAAAAATAAAGGTCGCTTGATAGCAAAAGGAAAGAAGAAGGGCAGAATGTTTACGTTGGATGCAGACATGCCTGAATTGAGTACAGCAATGTTTGCACATGGGACTGGTGTAGTTGCAGATATTGATATCTGGCATAAACGCATTGGTCATGTTAATGTACAGTGACTTAAATCAATGCAAGCCCAAAATATTGTTGCAGGATTTCCTAAATTCAAGGTTACAAAAATGCATAAGGTATGTGAAGCCTATCAATTTGGAAAATAGGCAAGGAAACCATTTCCTAGACATGTTCAAGAGAGTAAGAAGCCATTGGAATTAATCCACTCTGATGTGTGGACTACTAAAGCTGCATCTATTGGAGGCTGTCATTATTTTGTCACTTTTATTGATGACTATAACAGAAAAGTTTGGGTGTATTTTATGAAAAAGAAAAGTGAAGTGTTTGGGCATTTCAAAACTCTTAAAGCTATGGTTGAAAAAGAAACAGGCCTGCAAATAAAATGCCTAAGGTCAGATGGAGGGGGAGAGTACCTCTCAAATGAGTTTGCAAGGTTCTTGCAGGAGCATGGCATAAAGCAACAATATTCATGTAGTCATACCCCACAGCAAAATGGAATTGCAGAAAGAAAAACAGGCATATTGGAGAGGTATCTCGTGCCATGCTCAACGAAAAAGACTTGCGAAATTTTTACTGGGATGAAGCAGTTGCTACAACAGTCTAGATAATGAACAGGACTCCCACTGCAGCAATACATGGGATGACTCCAGAGGAGAGGTATACTGGTAGGAAACCAGATATTTCTCATTTGAAAATTTTTGGTTGCATTGCCTATGTTCATGTGCCAGATGAGTTGAGATCCAAGTTGGATCCAAAAGCTGAGAAGTGCATCTTTATTGGTTACTCTCTACAGAGCAGAAAGGGTATAGATGCTATAACCCTTCTACTCGTAAGTTTACAGTGAGCAGAGATGTTGTTTTTGATGAGATGAGTAGTTGGTATAAACCAGTAAATGTGATTGATGATGTAGAAGCACAAAATGGTAATGCTGCACAGAATTCACAGCAGTAGTCACAAAATATTAGTGGACCTAGAGCGTCCTCTAGCAGTGGTTCACATTCTTCGCCATGGATAGGCAGATTGAGATTAGGAGAATCTCCTCAAAACAATGCAGATAGTGGTATGCAGGTTTCATGAAAAGGAAAAGAGAAGGTAGATCAGCCCATGTTTGATGTGAATGCAGGTCAATCTTATGTGGATGGTGAATCCAGTGGCTCAGAACAGAGCATTGATGATGAGTTGGGTATTCCTTCTATTGTTACACCTGGAGTAAGGAAGACCAGGGATGTTTTGAGAGCACCTGGGATTGAACCTACTTTGCGCAGGTCTACTAGAGCTAGGTATCCTGTGGATAGGCTGAAATATGATGGATTTACAGCCATTCACTATGCCTATATGGTCAAAGTGATACAGGAACCAGAACCCACTTCTTTTGAGCAAGCCATGGGAAAAGAAAAATGGGAGAAAGCCATGGATGAAGAAATGGATGCCTTGGAAGAAAATGCTACATGGGAATTGGTACCTTTGCCTAAAGATAAGAATGCAATTGGTTGTAAGTGGATTTATAAGGTGAAGCACAATGCAAATGGTTCTGTGAATAGATACAAGGCAAGATTAGTAGTCAAGGGGTATGCACAAATATATGGCATTGATTATGAAGAAACATTCAGTCCGGTTGCAAGGATGGCAACGGTAAGAGTAGTCATTGCTATGGCTACATCAAAGGGATGGTCTTTACATTAGATGGATGTAAAGAATGCCTTCTTGCATGGTGATTTGCAAGAATAGGTCTATATGGAGCAGCCACCAGGTTATGTGCATGCTATTCATCTTGAGTTTGTTTGCAGGTTGAAGAAAGCCTTGTATGGCTTGAAGTAAGCACCTAGAGCATGGTCTGATAAGATAGGACAGTATCTTGTCACTATTGGCTTTGAGATTTCCAAGGAAGATTTCTCACTTTATGTGAGGAAAACAAAGAAAGGTATTATGCTACTTGTCATTTATGTTGATGATTTGATTATGACAGGTGATAGTAATGAAGATATCCTTTATGTGAAAATGCTATTGAAGCAGAAGTTTGAGATGAAGGATTTGGGAGAGTTGGGTTATTTCTTGGGCATTGAGGTGATTAGATCACCAAGTGGGATACGGCTCTTGCAGAGGCAGTATGGATTGGACATGCTGTCCAAGTATGGGATGACCGGCTATAAGCCTATTTCAGTTCCTTTGGAGCAAAATGTAAAGCTGAGTGCAGATGCATGTGAGCTTCTGGAAGACCGTACTATGTACAGACGCATAGTAGGAAGTTTGATTTATATGACTATTACCAAGCCAGATTTGAGCTATGCTGTTGGATTGGTAAGTCAGTTTATGCAGGCTCTAAGGAAACCGCATTTGGATGCGGCTAGATGCATACTCAGGTATGTGAAGTCCACATTGTAGTATGGACTATTTTATGAGACTGGGGTTCAGATACAGTTGCATGGATACACTGATGCTGATTGGGCTGGTACTATTTTTGATAGACGATCTACCAGTGTATATGTGTTCTCTTTTGGGAGTACTGCAGTCACTTGGAGCAGCAAGAAACAGCCTACAGTTGCCTTGTCGAGCACAGAGACTGAGTACGGGGGCGCAGCAATGGCTGCATGTGAGGTAGCTTGGTTGCATAAGCTACTTTATGATATGCATCAGCCTACAGATGGTCCAGTTGTCATTTATTGTGACAACATAAGTAGTATACACTTGGCAAATAACCCAGTCTATCATGCTAGAACAAAGCACATTGAGGTGCATTATCACTATGTGCGGGAGAGGGTTCTACTAGGTCTTATTGATCTAGTTTATATCAGCATAGAGGATCGGGTAGCTGACATATTCACGAAGGCATTGGGCACAGAGAAGCTGCGCAAGTTCAGAGACCTGCTTGGTGTGCAGGAATTGGGATTGAGCTCGAGGGGGAGTGTTGAGATATCGAGCTCCACTCGTGATATGCCAGGGTGACCGTTGTGCATTTATGTCACCGACTTGTTAGCTGCAGATGCGGTTGGTACACCGCCCATGAATAATAGCTAGATGATAGCTATCCTTATCTACTCTAGTTCGTGGCTTAGTTAGTATGCCACCTTAGTTAGTTGAGTTTGGTTTTGAGATCCATATATAGGGTTCTTCTATTTCTCTATACTAGAGTTCTTTTAGGCTTACACAACTAAGAAGAGGAAAACTGTTTTCAGCCTCCATCTTTGTGTGTATTCCCCCATTGTGTAAGTGAGAAAGCTACAAGTGAGACTCCTTCCTTCTCTCCCACAATCTTGACAATATTTTCATCCAACAATCTCAATTTCATAAACAAAAATTACTAGGAACTTCTTTTAAGCATTGTGGTTGGAACCATGTGGTCATTATATTTCCAAGTGTGTATTCTTTATTGCCTCTCTTGTTCAAAAGTTACGGTTATGTATTCTTTACACATTGCCTCTCTTTTCTTTGAATATATATATATATATATATATACTAAAATACTCTAACACCAAAACATTTCTAGAAAAAGTACATGGCCAAATATCTTTGTTTCAAGAATTGACTTTCTTGTTCTGAGTTGTCATAGTTTAGTGTTATTAGAGTAATCTCCAGAATTAATGTATATATCTAGATCACTAAGTATCTATATATTTAGATATTTAGCTATACTACATATCTATTGAGATACTAGAAGATGACCTATTGAGAAAGTTCATGGTAAGAAATTTGCTACCATTGTTGTCCCAATTATTGATGCTATAGCTATTATCCATACCAAAATTCTACAACAGATCATTACTAAAATCTGATGATCCCTAGTCACCTAAATATCTAGAAATAGTTTGAGACTATGGTCCACTTAGAGAAGTAGTATGAAGAAGACAATTGAATTATGATTTTATTGAAAACATGAGACTATAAAACGTTGAAAGCTATCCACAGCTGAATTTAGCTTCAAAAATTGACATTCAGGTTAAGCATTTCTCATCACTGCCAAATACATAATTCTTTTCACATTCATTTATTGAAACCATTCAAGAGAATAGCTCCAACTACTCTTGGAGTCGGTGCCTCTCCTTTGTTAGAGGCCAATACCAAAATTTCAATTCTTGAAATGATCATTCACCATGACCACACTTATACTACCCAAATAGTAAATCAATACCATAGGTATTTAGTCAAGTATAAAAATCATTCTATGGAAGAAGCATAATGGATTCAGAAATCAATGCTTACTCTGACATATACATGCACCTAACTTAGCTTAGGACAATTGATAGTTTTCTAAGTATCAATTTTAGTCACCACCATTTATGCTAACTTTGAGTGTTTGGATTCAAATGTCTAGGAAAAATCCTTAGATCTACCTTGCATGTGTAGCATCTCGCCTCATCCCATGAGGATCCACCTACACATTCCTAAATACATAGCCATGATCTCTAGTAGCAGTCTAACATTGAACTCAAAATAAAGGCATTTCACGAATCACCCAAGTTTGAGATAAGTAACCACCACACTTGGTGTAATGAGAGTTAGAAACGAGGGGGAGATGTGTCATTCCCTCAGCCCATATAGCATAGTCTCACATGGGCCCCCTAAAACAGTGCTTATTATCGGACTATATTATCAGACTGGCTCCTAGAAAGGTCTCATTTTAACAGTCCTTATTCTAAATTTGGGGAAAGCCACCTGACTAACTAGGTCCACCAAGATTCCATTGAAAAGTCATTTAAATGCTTCCCATTGAGGCATATTTTAGTGTTTTAAACAAGGTATGTTAGCACATTGTTTATAACATATAAAAATAGCTTCCTGAATTAATGTTCACACTTGGTTCCTTATCACATCCTTAGTTTATGAACACTAAGCAATCCATTTAGAAACACTTGTTCTTATTTTTTAATTCTCATACCCACAATTGCTTCAAGAGAAAACCAATCCATAAACTGGGTTACCATCATTTCCCTATTTATCACGAGCCTTACAATAGTGAACCACATTGAACTCATATAAGTATCCATAGGTCCAACATAGAGATTACAACTCAAACTAGAGCCCCACTCGTTCTCATGCGCAATAAGGGTGAGCCTTCCTGTACGAAGACCAAAATGTAGCTAGCAGCGGTTAGTTTTTTTTAACCTTAGTGTTTTTTTTTCTCTTTCTTAGTAGTTATTTAACCTTAGTGTTTTTTTTTCTTTTTTTTTTCTCTCATATGTGTGTGTGTTATGCAATGGCATAAGGAAATTTGAAAGATTTTTCAAAAATTTGTGAAAAAATATAGGATATTGTCAAGGATAGTTTAGGGCATTTTGGGTGGGAAAAAATCAAAAGTATTTACAAATCAATTAAATTCTCAATAATTCATTAAAATTTTGGAGATTCCCTTTTTAGTTTTTTGGCCTTGTTCCACGTGGATTCTTGCGCATTTGGTGTTCAAGCATTCTCACTAGAATCTTAAGGATTCTAAAGCTTTGCCAATGCACACAAATAGTCTTTGTATCATTTTTGTATTTTTCTTTACATATGTGTATGGCTATTCACATGCAATGAAGCACACACTCTTAAAAATTAAATACAAGGAAGGGGAAATTTGATGATGTACACAATGACTATGATTGGCAAATAAATAGAAGCAAAAATTGGCTAGACACACTATGTAAGAAGAAAACTCGTAAGCTATGCGTTCACATGCTAACACACGTGAATTAATGAACACAAGTGATGTCGATGATCGTGCACTAAAACCACACTATATGGTGTTTCTCTAGGGTTCTTTGTAGATGGATAATGCAATGGCATCCACCCCCTCTGAACTTGCACATCCTCCAAATGGGCACAATTTATCCATCCTCTTCTATTTCGAGTTCTATAATAGTTTAAATTCCTCCTCTTCTATATCTAATCCATCAACTACATCTCCATTATCTTCTTCTTCATATGCTACATCATTTTCATCACATGTCATTCATCCTCTAGGCATTGTTCAACAACATGGACCTCTTCATCAAATTTCTTGAAAATATTTATTCCCTTACCTGGACATTAGTGAGGAGGAGGAGATGAAATTTTGGATCTTTGATCACTCCAAAGCAAGGCTAAAAACATAGTATATCAAGCGATTAGATTTTCACACTAAGTATCATTTGAGAGGCAAGAAATGCAACATGTTTTGCAGGGGAAACTAGTCAATAGTTTGGGAGGAGATTGCATCCAAAGTCACTTGGTTTTGGAATTTATGTTGTAAGCTCAGTTATCTATGGGGAAAGGAAACTAGATAAGTTCAGTGCAACCATCCATATGGTGTGATTTTGTATCCGCAGTGGTTATTATTTAGTACATCAAATCTATTCACATCTAATTATTGGTCACTAATCCTTGCGAAGCTCATGTAAGCTTTGATGTCATCATGCTTTTATTTTAGCCTTATATAAGGCTATTCTCATGATGTTTTTCTTCTACCCACCTTACATCCATTCCTATCCACTCATGTAGGTTTGGCCTGCTGCCATGATGGCATTTCCTCCCTCCATGTTGTTTAGAATAGGCACCGTATTAGCTGGCTATCAACTGCAATGTGCAAGCGCTTGGTCAACCATATTGGCTACCATACCCAAGACTCCAATGAATAATCACCATGCTAATGATAGTATATGCATCCCATATAGGAGTATCCATATGTACATAGCAAATGATTCCCATATACAAGTATCCATATATAAATAGCACCTGATTGGTTAGAAATATCATTTCTTCCTATGTCCTTCTTATACACTTATTACGAGGAGCTTATGACACCTTCAATCATTATCAACTTGGAATGGGCTAACTCAATCCCAATTCATAGCCTTAACAAGAGAATCCTCATGCTATGGAATCCCAATCAATGATGATACACTTCCCCCTTAGTTGAAGATATTGAGTCTCAACCACCATTGTTGACCCTAGTCCTTACACCAAGTTACAAGCCTAGAAGACCATATCTAGATACCTAGGTCTCCATGTGAAACTGTGCTAGTCATGTGAAAAACTTTAGAACAATCTCACAACATAAGCACAAAACTCAAGCTATCACAATCATCTTGATCCTACCTGCCAAAGGGCACAAAACCAATCCTATCCTTGATATGTGTGGATAGTCCATTAGTGAGCTCTTCACTCCTAGTCGAGTTTTAGGATTTGAGAAAAGGTCTCACATAATTAGGCACCCCCTACTCTAATAGAGCATTCATACTCATTCAATACAAGCATTAATTTCAACCCTATGACCACCTAGAAATAAAGGAAACAACTTTGCATCACACTCCTTCAAGAGATTCATAACTACTTGAATTGTGTAATATTTCCCTCCCCCACCGTATGACCCCCCCCTTAACTAAAAAAATTTTAAAAAAAGAATAAACACCCCCCTTTACTCATGCTTCTAGCTAGCGGACGGAGGGGGGGGGCTGTTGTGTGATGACGACCAGGCGTGGGGGAGCTCCAACTAGAAGGGGACGGGCTGTTGTTTGCTGGCTGAGGTTAGAGGGGGCAAGATTTGCGTATGGGCGGAGCGCATAAAGCCTTCCAAAATGCTTACGTGGAGCAAGGAGGCATCGACTGCATGGGGCCATACACCTCACCACCCTAATGGGGATAGGCGGGGGAATCCATACCATACTATCCCCCCCTCCCCCCCCACCCCCCCCCCCCCCCCCCCCCCCCCCCAATACCACTATAAAAGCCCCATTAGGGATAAGAAGGAGGGGGATTACTACCACTACCCTCCCCTCTTGTCAGTTTGTAGAGAGAGAGAGAGAGAGAGAGAGAGAGAGAGAGAGAGAGAGGGGAAATTTCCCTTGGAGGCTTTCAAACTCCCCCTCTTCGAGAGGGTTCTCACGGTCGATTTCCTTCCACAAGGAGTCAACCATCTTGTAGCCCGGGTGCATAGCCACGAGGAAAAAGCTGAACTATACGATGCCTCCAAAGCGAAGTAAGGTCCAATCGAGCGTGAATCCTACTTCATCCGATGGAGCTACGGGTCAAGGAGCCGCGACACTTGGTAACTAGGTGGAATCTCGTAAATCTTAAATGTGGCAGGAATCTTTGAAATAATGTAGATCGACTACATTAGGAAGAGTTTTTCATGCGAAAATCTACGATAGCTAACCACCAACTAGGCGGTATTATAAAAATCATGTTCCGCATTGTGTTTTGTGTCACTTTGGCATGTCTTAGAATGAACAACTTGCACAAAAGTTTACATGTTGGTGCACTCTAAAATCAAGGACTTCATTGATTGTGTTCGTAATGCATTGGATTTATGCACTAGCATTGGCATGCTTGAGAGGTAAAAGAAACTAGAAAAAAAATGGGTTATCAGGATGATAAAGCATGGTCATCATTAAGCAAAAATCATACTTTTTGCATCGCAAAAATTTGTGAAATTGGAAAGGTAGAAGTAAAGGCTTGAATTAAGTCCATGAGGATCATGAGTTGCTACAATAATGGTTAAGTATGGTGGGGTTGTTGCAATACTAAGCCGAATATTAGGCTCCCGTAAACCTTTAAAAAGAAGTAACTCGCATTTGCATTAGGCCTGATAACTTCATGTCCCCCACACAAAAGAAAAATACAAGTCTCTATTTATGTTTTGCATAAGTGCATTGAAATGAATTCCCAGGAGTAGAAGCTCCGCATTGCATCATTATCTTAGGGAAGACTCGCATCTAGATTGTGTGGCATCAGGGTCAGTTTCAATTGCGCTACTAGGGATTCATCTTAAAGATAGTTATAAGACGCGCATATGAGGTGCTAAACTTAATTTCTCAAGGCAGTTTAATAAGATGAATCCTGTACACGTAAGGATAGGGCTTAAATCGACTTATTTAGGGTTTAAAAGTAAATGAGTCAAACTATTGTTACATTCATGGGTTGACCTTGAGACAAGTGAACCACTCATGGGTCTCTATCCTACATTTGACCGTGACAAAGCCAAAATGACCTCGGAGGATATTGGAAATTGACGCCAAGGCAAGAAGGACAAACGCTAAGCGTCAAAGATAGGGACTTCACCTTAGCAATTGTTCCGAGCACTCGTCTTCACCATTGTTTGTGCTTGTAAATTTAGAAACACTGGTTGTAAAAGGATTGTATGACCCCAAACTCATAAAGGAAATGGGAACTCTTGGAGGGTGCACCAAACCACCCCTAGCTGGCCGCCAACCCTAGCCAAGGGGGTTTTAATAGCCGAGACGGAAACTGGACGGAACGCGCTGTCGTCGTTTTAAGGGTTGAAGGTCTACCACCGGGGCTTAGTGCAGAAGAGGAGTATGGGATTCAAAGTTCAGGAAAGGGAAAAAGATTGGGGTTTAACAAGATCCGGGTTTTAGAAATGATTTAGATGTGGAAGAAGAATTCAAGCTTTTTCTATGTATTAAGCATACATGAATGGAATAAATAACTCTATCTTGATTACATCAAATGCCTTTGGATACATAATCCATAACATAAAGGATATACTTAGATTCTTAATCCAAATATGAATATCAAATGCAAGCTCTAATGGCTTTTATTTCAAGTACATAGATGGATTTCAACTCTAGGGAACAAGTATTCTGTTGGTAGACTTCAAATACATTCAAGATTTGGGCCAATGGTACGTGAAATGCATTGAAGAAGCATAATTTCTACTTCAGCCCTATTTTAAAACAGAAAATTCCAGCCCATAATCAAGCTCAAAAAGAGTGGATAAACTCATGAATAAGCTCCTCTAATCATTAATGAGTAAAGTCCTGATGAAAGGAGGTCATTTTCTTCTATTACAACCACATAAATCTCTTGTTTGCTCATAAAAAAGGACAAGAACAGTGGGCTGCCCTGTTTATGAGGGACTGGTTATTTCAGCCCATAACAGTCCATACACATTCAAAATCCTCACCCTTTGCTTGCCCCAAAGTCACTCAAGTACTTGGGTACAAGTCGGGGGCTTCATTGGACCATGAATAAGGTAGACAAGATGAGAGAAGACGTACATAAGAGCAGGCTGAATACTTTTCTCTCAGATTTCCCCCTTTTATAGACTATCATACCATGCATTTTCATCAGACCAAATGGACAGATAAATGGAGCTCTCACCGTGTTTGCATCTTCATCTTCAGCTCCTCCTGTTAATCTCCAGTTTGCATGCTCCAAACCATGCACCATGGCTTCAGCTCTCTCCAGTTGCAGTCAGGCTGTGCAGCCCATATTTTGCATCGAAAAATGCGGGCTGCTTCTTGCTCAGCCCAGGCCACTTTTTGACCTACTCAGGTCACTTGCTGGTCACATTAGTCTGTTACTTCATGTTCCCTATGAACCTAGTGGACTTTTGGCATTTTTCTTGAGTTCTAACCATATTTTTGCACTTGAATCAATGTGATTTATACTGCAGACTGTCAATTACTTCCAACTGACCAAGTTGTAGGTTCCCATAGACTTATTTTTCATCAATATACATGGAAAATTATATGCTAAATACAAAAGAACTTATGCAACTAAGTTGGTTATTGGGTAACAATGATTGAATTTTGTATGCAAATTCCTTATATAACTTCCAGTGAAGTTCTTCTATGTTCATAAGAATCCCATGATTTATATTATGAACAATAAACTCTTTGACATTCACCCCCTCCTAACCTGCACATCCTCCGGCATGTGCCATTTGATAAGATTACAGGTTAAGGAGGGTCTTCTTCTGATATATCTTCATCTTCATCCTCTAAGTCTTTTTCTTCCTGCTTGTCTTCAAGTAGAGGGCTCATATCTAAGTCATCAAGCTCATAAGTTGAAGATTCTCTTCGTTTGAAGAGCTTGATTCGTTTCCCAGCTATTGGTATTTTTATCATGGTCCCATCCATTTCAGCCAAAGAGTAAGTAGCATTATTATGTACTACTTTTACAACATATGGTCCAAACCATCGCTTGGCTAACTTTCGATGAGCACTATATTGATTGTCCAGGCTGCTATCATAGACAAGTATCCAATCATTCTCTTAAATAGCTCTTGAACGGAGTCGATGATGCTTGTCAAACCTCTTCTTATTCTTTAATCTTGCTGTTTTCAGCCTTTCAATGGCTATCTTGACATCTTCTGGCCTT
Organism: Lygodium microphyllum; assembly: GCF_053477565.2. Taxonomy (NCBI): domain Eukaryota; kingdom Viridiplantae; phylum Streptophyta; class Polypodiopsida; order Schizaeales; family Lygodiaceae; genus Lygodium; species Lygodium microphyllum. The sequence goes on from NC_141142.1 coordinate 71,657,086, forward strand.
CTTTAAAGTTGCCTTATGCGCAGAGTCAGCAATTCTTCTCTATTCATGCCTTCATCCCAAGGTAAGATACTCCATGTGATAATGGACTCCTCAATAGGCATAATAGGTGGCTGTCCATATATTAGTTCAGCCGGCATATAACCTGTTACTGCACTACGGGTAGTTCTATCAGCCCATAATGCGAATGGTAGCATTCTAGGCCATTCCCATATCTTTCCTTTGCAAGATTTTGCTAAAGCTTTAAGAATTGGTTGATGTCCTCTTTCGCTCTTACCATTGCCTTCAGGGTTATAGGCTGAAGTAAGAGATAGCTTAATTCCCAATTGAGCAAAGAAATGGCGAGCCTCATTAGCATCCAATTCTCCTCTATCAGTAGTTACTTTGGCAACACATCCATACCTGCAAAAGACTTCTTCAAGTAAAAATCTACAAACACCTTGAGTAGACTTTGTTGTCAAGGATTTTCCTTCCACTTGATTTGTGAGATCTTCTCTAGCAAGTACTAGATATCTCATGTTCCAAATTCCTGTAGGCATGGTTACTAAATCAATAACCCATCTATAGTGAATGGATAAAGGATAGGTAGGCTCAAGCCCATCTCTATGCTTAATCATAGAGTGAATTAGACAAACATGACAAGACTCAACAAAATGCTCAATGTCTTTATACATGTTTTGCCACCAAAATTTCTCTTTTATTTTGGCAAAAGTGCCCCATATGCCTCTATGACTAGCCAATAGGCTTTCATGAAATTAATGCATGACCTGTCTTTGAGTCTTTTTGTCTCCTAAGACAAGAACAGGCGCCCTTCCTTTCTTTTTCGCATGCCTCCAAAGGTAACCATCTTTAAGAAAAAGGCCATAAGCTTTTCTCTTAATTCTCTTGAACTCTTCATTAGACCAATCTTCCTTCTTTGTCATAGTGCTAAAAAATTGGCCAATTTTTAGCCAATCATCTGCATAATATTCCTCTTTAAAGTGTGAACAAACCATAGCAAAACATTGAGCATGCTGTCTACCAGCTGCCCACTGTCCTTCTTTGGTTGTTTCATCCTTCCTTGCTGATGTAAAATTTGTTTTAGCAGCTGAACCTATTGTACTTGCTGTAATTATTGTTGTACCTACATTTTTGACTGCTGAATCATCATTAGATTCAGCTGTACTTGCTATTTTTAGATTTGTACATGCATTAACAACATCATTTATAGACTCTGATTCTTCTTCATCCATCATTTCTTCTTCAACCTTATATCTGGCACGCGAAAGCATGTCAGCACTGGATTATCTCTTCCTTCTTTGTCGTTCATTAAGAACCTTCGCTTCAAAGCGGATTGCATATCTGTTGCCTTCAAGGTCGTCTTGACCAACTGCCCATCCTATTCCAATAGGACTTGTATCCACTGTGAGTATAATAGGCTGTCCATTAGAGTAATTATCCCTCTTTAAGGTGGGGGCTGAAATCAGCAATTTCTTCAGTTTCCGAATAGCTTGAGTATGTTCTTTTTCCCATATAAACCTTTGGCCTTTTCTTAGGAGTTGATAAAGATTTTCAGCAACATGAGCAAAATCTGGTATCCAAATAAGGTAGAAGACACATGCACCAAGAAATCTTCTCACCTCTAAAACATTTGTACATATTTCCTGCATTTTGCTAATAGCATCAATTTTGGATGGAGAAGGCTTTCGGCCATATGGACCACACGTATGCCCTACCACAAGAACTTCTTCAACTCCAAAAATAGATTTAGCACCTGAAAGAGTAAGATGGACTTCTTCTAATTTAGATAAGATTTGAGCACAATCATTAATATGATCGGAAACAAACTTGCGACATCCAAGTTCATTGAGTTCTTCATTCTTCTCATGAACTTCACATTCTTTGATTGGAACATCATCAAGGAAAGGAATAGTTAATTGAGGAATATAATCCCTCAATACTTTATGCATGGCATTCATCATGTGAGCTACTGAATTAGTAGCCCCTTTAGGTAGAGTATCTCATTGTGGTAATGTCTCGGCTTTCCAAAGCAAGCTGAAATTGGTCATAGCCTGAATATAAATCTCCCATGGAATAGATTGCTCTACCCGCAAAAGCTTCAGCAAATTCATCAACAATTGGCCCTGATCCAACATTTCTAATTGTGACTTTATTGACAGGCTGTAAATCTTGAATGAATCGCAAAGATCCATTCTTCTTAGAAACGGTAAACCATCGGTTGGAATATGGAGATGAGAATGGCTCCAATATTCACATTTTTATCTTTTCATTTAGAAGTTCCAATAACTTAGGGAAATGAACCCTAGGTACCGGAATTGGTTTAAGATTCCAAGGAACATGTGGGACCGTAAAATCACCATTGGTGCCACAATGCTTGGATCCACACAGCCAATTTCATGTGGCTGAAATGAAAAAGCTTTGCCATGATTCTTTAACATCCGCATGAAGATTTGCTTTTCAACTGGCAAGAGGAAAGAGTCTTCACCAATTTTCAGCTTTTGTAGACTTTCTGCTATAAATTGGTGACCAATATCTTTAGGATCTCGAAGGCTTGGCTGTTTGGATACCCTTTCTGCTAGTCCTTCACTTTCAGGTGGTAGAGGATGTTAACCCCAACACGAAGAAAGCAAAAGAAAGCGGGAAAGACGCAGGGCAAAGGCGAAAAAAAAAACAAAAAGAAGTAGCCCGACTGAAGTAGGAATAGGAGAAAAGGCCAAAAGCGCAAGGGAAACCTTAAAGGTCCAAGGCAAATACAAAAGGGGAAATACGCATTTTAATATATAAAGGCGCACCCTGAAATCTTGCAAAAGAGCGCCGGGCTCTCACCCGTGCAATTTGTAAATGTAGACGGGCGGTGGAAAGGAATCTAGGAAGATAGAGGGACAATGGGAAAAAGGGCCTAGGCTAATGGCCGGCCATGTAAAAAAGGGGGACAACCGCCCATGGGAATTAAGGGCATGTATATAAAGTTAAAAGGTAAATGAGAAGAGGATCCTTGTGTGTGGCAAACAGCGCCTTCTTCTTCTCCTCCTGTTTCTCACCTTCGTGCCTCCTTGCTTGTGCTTGTGAGAAGGACTAAGAGCGTGAGAGTGTGTGAGGGAGTGATCGTGGGAGGGCAAGGGAACTTGGAGAAGAAGCTCCCCATTCTCCCTCTTCACCTTCTCCTCCCCTCTTCTCTCCTCTGGTCTTGAACGTGGCTATGGGGGATGAAGTTCATGGGAGAGGAATTGAGGTTGCTTGAGCTCGCCTCAAGGATCGTGGAGCTGTAGGGGTGCAAGAAAGAGGAAGGTACTCGATCGAGCATCAAGGTAAGCTCACTACACCCACAAGGTAGGCGTAGCGTGACGGCTATGTGAGAGGTAGCCATGGCTGCTCAGTTCGAAACACTTGAGTAATAAGTGGTCCGTAGGTCTTAGGGTAGAGCTCGAAGAGCTGCCACATTTTGGTTCCGTTGCCGGGACCAACGGATTCGAGCTTTGAGCGCCCCGCGTAGCAGATCGAGCATGGAAGTAGGGTTTGCAGCCTGAACCAGTGCTCGAGATAACTAGGAGACTTAGGAGGTTTTAATCTGAGGAACATGTAAGTATTTGGGTTTGTTGGAAGCATTAGATTAGGATTACTGTTCTACATTTCTGTTTTTCATATTGGCTGCACTAGATGGAGGTTAGATTAGGGTAAAACCAGATAAAACAAAGGTTCTGGCTGCTGCTGGAAACAGGAAAACAGGGGACCAGACTCAAGCTTCTGGGTGAACCAGGGACATGAAACTGGCTATAAGGTTTTGCAGTGCTGGGAAAGAACCTTAAGAGGCTTGGGAGGCTAGGACAGACTTCATTTTCTTAGTTGGCTTTGTTGTGAGAGAGAGAGAGACAGAGAGCTTCTGGTTCACAGGACGAGGAAACGCACCCTCGATTCCAGGCGCATTCGATTCGTGCCACTTCAAGTGAGTCCAGTGAGTTCCAGTAGCGCTCTGATCGGTTATGGGATGCTTTGTGATGATTGAGTGCAAAAGACAGTAGGGAGGATTCAAACGCGCCGGAATCGCGCCCGCCCCCGACGCAGTCGGACCAACGCGCAGTGGTCTGATTCCCAGAATCGGACCACCTGAGTTCTGGAGTCAGACCGTCCGACTCCCAAAATCGGACCGTCCGATTGCGAGTGAGTCGGACCAGTCTAGTCCGATTGCCAGGATCGGACCAACCCAATCGAACGTGCCACGTGGCACTTGGACTGTCCCTTATAATCGGACACTCAACTGTCCGCTCGGACCAGCCTGTCCGATCAGACACCTCGCCCGATCGAAGGAATCGGACCCACCCCTGTCCTACTCGGACCAGTCCAGAATTGGACCAACATCGTCCGACTATTAGAGTCGGACCGCACCGGTCCGATTGCCAGAGTCGGACCGTTCGACTCTCAGAGTCGGACCACCCCGGTCTGATTCCCAGAATCGGACCATCTTGCCAGAACACAAAGATAAGGATCTTTTGCTAACCTGACCACAGACCTGACCCCAGGATGCAACCTTGAACACCCCCAGAATCCAAGTTGGTCATTAGAACCTCGGAGATTAATCGAACTCAGGGTGCGAAAAGTCCATAGAATAGCCGGGAACCGAGTGGGAAACTCAAATTAGACTAAGAACGTGGGTAGAAACAAGGTGGAGTTTGCATTAAACTCTTTTTGCATCGGCATTTCACTTTTGTGCTCCACTAAACCTGCACAGCAAGAAAAGAGAAAAGCCTGTTTTCGCACCAAGCACCACGAAAGCACTAAGCACAACGTGTGAGGAAGGATCGACGCTGCTTTCAAATAACAAGGAACACATTTGGATACCTAATAACATTAAGGAACCCACTAGTAGGAGGAGACCCCAAGACTTAGACAGGTGCCTGAGCACCCCACTAGTAGTGCCTGGAGAAAACATAAGAGCACGAGAAGCAACAAGATAGAGGAGTGGAAGCTACCGGAGCTGATTGGATTCATCGACGACCTCGTGGAGCTGGAAATAGAAACAATGTTGGGATCAAGAGGCGATCAAGGGGAAGACTAATTAGACCTAGGAGAATTTCCAACTTCGGTCCAAGAATTGGTCCACAACTACGATCTACTCACCAGAACTGAGATCCAAGGTAGACCTGTAGAAGAAGTGGTGGCTAACCTGGAAGAAGAGAGAAGAGCTATCAAGAGAGCATTGGAAGGCATAATTGCCTACAACCATGAGCAAAGGGCTAGAAGGCTGCAGCAGGACGTGGATATGTACGAGGCTAGAAGAGTGCTAGACCTAGCAGGGGCAGCCAAGTCCGGACCGAATGTAGAGAGGGAACGGGCAGCAGAGGCTGGCATGACGTTGAGCGAACTGGTGGCAAAGCGACTCATGGACAATACATCCGTGGAGCAAAGTGCTACTGCACTAGCCACCGCGCTACTGTCAGGATTGGGAGTCACGCAAGGGGCTAAAGGGCAGGCTAGAATCCCTATAGTAGCGAAACAACTAGCTCGATACGAACCTAGCAGTGACCCGTATAGCTTCATGGAGCAGTTCGAGCAAGTATGTGAGGCAAACGGTCTTCCTGACCTTGCGTAGAGAGCCCAAGCCTTCGGCCTGTGTTTAGGCGACAAGGGGAGGACCTGGTACTTTAGTCTGGATGACGCAGAACGTACAAACTTCGCTCGCCTTAAGGGCCTCTTTATCAAAAGGTTCTCAGAGGCAGGGTATTCGGACAACCTCATTGTTAGATTAATGAATATCAGTCAAAGGGAGAAGGAGGACGTTAGGGATTACGTTACTCAGGTGCGTAGCCTCTACAAGAGAATCCCTGCCAACGAGCGACCTACCGAAAGGGCAGTGTCTATAGTGTTCATGAACGGGATTCGGAGTGAGGAGCTCTACAAGGCTCTGGCCAGTAACTCCACCTTACAACGGGACGTGCTAGCTCGAGTCTTCGAGGAGGCAATACGTGTAGATGATCAACTTAGAGAGCGAAGCATGAGGGCTACCAACCGGGATAATGCAGACCAGAGGGACCCTGAGAGATCAACCCCCTTAGGGGAAAAAGCAACTGTTAGCGCGCAGGACAAGGGAAAGAGTGCAGACCATGACCAAGGGATGGCAGAGATGAGGATGGAGATTGCGCGGTTACAAGAGCTCGTTAGAAAGCCGGTGAGATTGCATGTACAATGTGTGTACTGCGGCGGGAATCACCTCCGAGTGGAGTGCCAAGATCCTAGATCTCGACCGTGCTCAAATTGCGGTAGATTCGGACATGATGCGGTGCATTGTAGAATGCCGAGGAGACTCCCGTATACGCAGCAGTACAACCCTCCATACTTAGGCAGTAGGCCACCTGGGCAGGGGAACCCAGCTAGCTCTTCCAGCACCAACTGACCCAAGACCTATCGTGCCTAGGCTAGAGATGAACCCGACTGGCATAGTAAGGCCACCAGGGCCTTTTGTGACTCACCCACCTAGTGACGCTCCTGTCCACTTTGTGGAGGAGCCCAATGAGGAAGAGGCATATGTCAATCCTTATGTATCCTACGACGAGGAGGGCAACCCAGTCCTGATGGACTACCGGCCAGTACCGGTGATGGCCTTAGGAAGAGGACAAGGCAGAGGCTTTGGAGGGCCAAGCCAGGATCCGGTCACATGCTGGACTTGCGGCCACCCAGGCCACATTTCATCACGCTGCCCAGAGCGAGAACAAGCTAACAAGGACAAAGCGGATCTCCGATGCACAGAGTGTGGAATCACACACGTGTTTCCTGACTGTCCTAGGCGGAAGCCATTAACGGGCGCTGCCAACATGCCATCGGTGCCCTTGGGGCTCTTCGGAGTTGAAACTTTCGGTAGTGAGGATATGCCCATCCCACTACATGCTATGATGCGAGCTCAAACGAAACAAGTAGGCATCTCCTTACCAGGGCCAAGCAACCTTGATGCAACCTCAGTAGGGAAGAAAAGCCGGAGGAGACGGAAAAAGAGTACTGATGCGAAGATAACCCTTAAAACCGAGGAAAGGACTACGCTGGTGATGGGAAAGAGGGTCACAGACGCAGAGGTAGAGACCTCGGCTCCTAAGACAGCAGAGCTAGGGAGTGCCAAGGTAGGAGAATATCCCCATCCCAAACGACAACTCGAAGCTATAGCCAAGGTCAAGGAGTGGGTCAAGGACGCCCAAAAGCACCTTGAAGATGCTGAACCCATATTGGATGACTTCTCTAGTGTTAACACACCAGTCTCACCCTCAAAACCACCGGCTGGGAACATGCCTGCACCCCTAAAGGCGGCTCAGCAGCAAGGCCGGGGGGAAGCTTACCACGGCAGACAGGATGCATGGCCTAGAACTGCCAGCCTCAGAGGAAGACAAGGGTCCAATAGCCTCCTCACAACTTTGCTGTCCGACCCAGTAACTCTAAGCCTGGAGGATCTACTTAGGCAAAATCACTCCTTGTGGCAGGAGTTAAAAGACTCGATCGAGGGACACGTGGAACTGGTGGGCACTAATCCGCAAGATCACGACGCAGTTACACAGATCCCAAGTCTAACTCTACACACAGATCCTAAGTCTTTGCATATCAATGCTTTTTGGGAGGGCACTGAAATGCACGTAGTTTTGCCTGTCCTAGCCTTAGGGGACATGACTCGGAAGGGAATTGTAGACACAGGTGCCAGTGTTAGTGTGCTAAACCATGCGGTCCTAGAGGCATGGGGAAACCCTCCCGTAGAGACCGCTAGATTCAACGTCACACTAGAAAACGGCATGAAGGTAAGACCATTTGGGGTCTTAAAGAATTGGCCGGTAAAGATTGCCGGTGTGCAATTCTCGGTAAACTTTATTGTCATGAAGGGAGTGGATTACGACATACTATTAGGCCAACCTTGGATGAGGAATGCACGAGTCATAGAGGATTGGAGCAATGGATTGATTTTCCTAGGGAACAGAACTAGTGCAGTGAGGGTAGAGATGGACACTTGGACGACGATGTCTGTTGACCTGGCTGCCATCTCAGCCATGCTAAAAGGCAATACTCAACTGACCAAGCCCTATGGATCGCTAGCTAGATATATTCCCTGCCCTGAGGATGAGAGGGATTGGATGCACGTGCTGGCAACCATTGACCTACCATTCTCGAATGAGGAAGGAACACCTCAGCAGGCTGCTAAAACCGCCACAGTACCAACTGAAGAGCCAGTTGTGCCGCTTTGCATGATGGTAGGAAGCTCGCTCAACCCAGGCAAACCGGCCTCGTCTCGCACCCCCAACAACAAACTAGAGCTTCAGGAGATCATAGAGTATCTGTCCGATAAATTGAATGGCAATTTGGCCGCTAACTTAAAGCCTCTATGTGACCTTCTAGCTAAACCAGAATGGAAATGGAACAAAGTCCATGACCTGAACTTGTTATACAACTGGGCTTTAGTTACTGACGACAAGGAGTGTGAACAGGGGATGATGAGCAGTCAGAAGAACATGACCTGGACGATGAGAAGTATGAGGACTGTCGCTCTGCGGGAGAAGAGAGTGAAGAAGAGGTAGACACGATAGAGTACGACATGGAGGGAAAAGCGATAGAGCAAATCAGGGCAGACTTAAGGCCTAGGAAGGAAGGGCTCAGTCGAAACGAAAAAGGAGTCATACTAATGGAGTGTGACAGATCCTGGCTGGAACAAATAGAAGCCGTAGATTACGGGCAAGCTGGAGTGGCACAACGGTGGGTAATCCCAGTGCTCAAGACAGATTCCCCTACCGAACTAAGACACCCTGGGGAAACACCCTCCTCAAGTGAAGGATGCGAGTTCAACTCAGAGTTGGAAGTCAGTACTGAGAGTGATCCCGAGATACCGCAACCATCTGAGGTCAAACGCACCAAGGGAGACTTGCCAGTCCACCTGAGGCATAGGAGGCTAAAAGAGGAGGCCAGGAAGCAAGCAATGGGCTCAGAAGCGGAAAGGCAGAGGAAACCACAGGATCTGCCCAAACGGTTTGCAAAATTCAAAAAGGGTGACAGAGTGGTGGTCCTGCTAGGTGCAAAGAGAGAAGGTCAGACTAGTGAACCGATAGAGGGACCCGCCAAAGTCAAGGAGGTTAACTTGGCTGGAAAATGCGGAAAACCAAGACCGATATTCGTCGCAGATGACTTGGCGGAAGAGGAAGAGACCAAACTTGTTGTGCTCCTGCAAGAGTACATCGACGTGTTTGCCTGGACACTGGACGAACTTAAGGGAGTCGACCCTAGGGTTGTGACCCATAACATCCCAATGATTCCAGATGCAGTGCCAACCAAACAACGACCTTACCCCATCAATCCTAAACACGCCCATGCAGTGAAGGAGGAGATTGACAAACTCATGAGGGCAGGTTTCATATATGAGATCGAGCACACAGACTGGGTGTCACCTATCGTGATTGTCATGAAGAAAAATGGAAAAATCCGAGTGTGCGTCAACTACAAGAAAGTGAATGCCGCTACGAAAAGGGATAATTATCCTTTACCTTATACCGAGCACATGCTGGAGAGGGTAGCAGGGAAGGAAGGCTACAGTTTTCTGGATGGCTTCTCGGGCTACAATCAGGTACAAGTGCACCCCGACGACAGGCACAAGACTGCCTTTGCCACGAAATGGGGCATATTTGCCTACATTGTCATGCCTTTTGGGCTAATGAATGCACCCGCAACTTTCCAGCGCCTAATGTGCACCATCTTTAAGGACATGCTTAGGCGCGAACTGGAAGTGTTCGTAGATGACCTGTGTTTACACTCTAGTTGGGATGAACACTTGAAGAAATTGCGAGCTGTCTTTGAGAGGTGGGATGTACCACCTCTCGCTAAACCCCTTAAAGTGCCAATTCTGGGTAAAAAACGGATGCATCTTGGGGCATGTAGTGTCAAGGAACGGCATTGCCATTGACTTTTCCAAAGTCAGAGTCATTTTTGACCTACCGCCACCCGACAACTACAAGGGAGTTCAGTGCTTCTTGGGACACACTGGATATTATCGACAATTTGTGCTAAATTATGCATTAATAATTAGACCTTTGTACAAGCTGTTGATAGTGTTTGAGTGGACAGAGGACTGCTAGCGCGCATATGAAGAATTGAAAAAGGCTCTTACGACTACACCAATCTTGCGAGCCCCAGACTGGAATGTAACATTCCATGTGCACATAGACGCCTCTAAGTTCGCTATTGGAGCCGTGCTATGCTAGCCTGGTGAGCATAATTTGGATTACTCGGTGAGTTTTGCCAGCAGGCAGCTCGCAGAAATCGAGATGAACTATTCCACGACAGAAAGGGAGGGGTTGGCCATGGTATTTGCGGTAAAGAAATTTAGGCATTACCTGTTGGCCACTCCCTTTGTCTTCTTCGTTGACCATCAAGCCCTACTGTATCTTGTGAACAAGCCTTGCGCTACGGGGCGCATAGCTAGATGGTTACTCCTTTTACTGGAGTTTGACTTCTCTGTGGTTGTACGCAAAGGAAAGCAGCACTACATGGCCGACCACATGTCCCGCATACCCACAGGAGAAGCCGCTGGACAAGGCGTGCCTGATGATTTACCGGATGGCCATCTTTTTAACTTGTCTAGTGAACGAGAATTGTTTAGAGCTGATCTGACACCTTATTGGGCCGATGACATAGTGCAAGTGCTAGAAAATGGACTACCGGAGCGACCCATTGAGAAGGCCAGGCTAAAGAGACTTATCCTAAAAATTCAGCCCTATCAGCTGATAGCCAACTCTACAGGTTGGAACAAGATGGTTTATTGCGCAGATGCGTGTGTGAGCACGAGATGCACGATGCATTAAACGAAGCACATGGCAGAACCGCTGGAGGACACTTTAGTGGGGACACAACAGCCCGAAAGGTGCTACAATCCCAGCTATGGTGGCCCACCCTATTCCGCGATGCAGCTAAATTTGTAAAACACTGCGATGAGTGCCAAAGGACCAGAGTGCCTGTGCGGAAGGACAAGATGGAGCTGTGAGCCCTGTCATAGCCCGACAACCCTTTGAAAAATGGGGCATTGATTTTATTGGGCTTGTCAGTCCTGCAGCACAATATTCCCAAGCTCGATACATCATTGTGGCAACCGACTATTTAACGAAATGGGCAGAGGCACGGGCCACGAGGAAGAATGATGCTCGGACCACTGCTAAGTTCCTGTGGGAGCAGGTCATTTCACGGTTCGGTTGTCCAATCGAACTTGTAAGCGACCAAGGCACACACTTCATTAATGAAGTAATTGCCCACTTGCTCTCTACCTTCCTAATAATTCACCGGAAGTCCTCTCCCTATTACCCTCAGGCTAATGACCAAGCCGAATCCACAAACAAAATTCTAGTCAATGTGCTTACAAAAGTCGTGTCTACTTCGAGAAGTGATTGGGATAACAAGCTAATGGCGGCTTTGTGGGCGTATCGCACTGCTTATAAAACGGCTATAGGACAGATGCCCTTTAGGCTGACTTACGGAATTGAAGCCATTCTGCCCGTAGAATTCTTCATCCCTAGTTTGAGGCTAGCAGTCCAGGAACGTTGGGAGGGCAAAGAGGCTTGGACCAACCGCTTAGTAGAACTTGAGCACTTAACGGAGACCCGACTCCTCGCCACTCACTCTCTGATTTGCGAAAAGGCTTGACGAAAGATGTGGTTTGACAAGCATGTCATGCAGAGAGACCTTGTTCTGTTGTACTCGGTAAAAGGACATAAACAGAAGATGAAGTTTTGGGGGCTAGGGCCTTTCAGGGTACGCGTAATCGGTAGGACCGGAAATGTCGAGTTGGAGACACTTGATGGTGAGGGAATAGGCTTTTTTAATGGCAGCCGCATTAAGAAGTACTATCCTCCTTCACATCCATTACATGAGCCGCCCATGTTAGAACCCCCACTGAACGTCCGCATGGCTACTGTAATTGACCTGACAAATCAGGATGAAGAAGTAGTGGCACCGGCATACCTGCGGATTACATTTGCAGCAGGAGCGGTGTATTCTTTTGACGCCTTGATTGATGAAGGTGCTGACTACAACATCCTAACACATGACCATTGGACACGAATTGGTCAACCGCAACTACAGCCCACTAACACTCAACTCACCTCGTTTGGGGCCCCCGCTTACCCACTCCTAGGGAAATGCAAGGTGGTCGTTTCCATCGAGTCTGAAAGTTTACCGGCCTTCTTCCATGTGTTGCCTGGCACCAAGGACGCTGGTAATGTATCGTTGTTAGGTCGCACTTTCAAGAAACAAACCAACTGCAATGTGGATTACAACCTAAATCACATACATCTTGCCATTGGCAATGTGCGCATAGTGACGACTTTCAGCAAGGGCTGCCCTAACTCCCCCACTTTTACGAAGCCGCCGATAGAAACCCCCACGACCAAGCTTCAACCCGGGTCTAAACAAACGGAAACCACGGCCTCATGCCGAGTTCTCAACCCCAGACCCATGGCCACCAGGAGCGCTCACAAGGCCAAAGAGTCCAAGTTTCTATGGGTGCCGAAACGGCAAGAACCACATCAGAGTAAACCACCCAGGTGTGACCCTAAACGTCCAAAGTATCAACCGTCCCGACCCAAGAGGCAGTCTAGGCACTACCACTGTAGACGCACAACCACGCAGCTCTGGATTCCCAAAGATCTCTTGCAGGCACAAGGATACTACAAGGGCAATCCCTGGATTTGGGTGCCTAAAAATGGCCAGCTAAGAAGCTCATCTACAATCAATCTATTCCTAACAAGAGAGGGTTACACCAGTGGCGCCCAGAACACAATTAACAGGCCAGGGCCAACGGTGGCTAACAAGCCTCAGCTTATCTATCAACCAAAGCAAATGCCCCAGGTCCTAAACCTACCTAATCCTGAGAACTTACAAACAACGATTACTGCTAACTTAGAACCAAGTACAACCCTCGTGCCTCTAGAGCTTCCTACAGCATCTCAAAGGGCTTCCCAGTGCGAGGCCCGACCCGTGACATCGATGAGGAAGTCACAATTATCTAGTCCAGTTGCACCAGCCCCACCAGAGGGTCTTAAACCTTCATACGCAATACGACCTTTCCTCTCTTTGGCTAAGGACCTTGCCGCAACTTCTGGGGACGATCTAATAGCCTGCATTAAAATGTTAGATGAAACTTTCACTACATTTGCTAGAAGCTACGAGAGGCTAGACCTAGGTCTTCTTGACGAAATGCTTGCTTCGGCGGTTCGTGCACTACCATGCACTTGGGAGGAATAAGAACTTATGACCACTAAAGTTCCCAAAATTGCTGCCGAACTGATAGCAAATGATGAAATCTCGACGGATCAGGCTGCACTCAGAAGGCTTATTACCTCTTATCGCAAGCCTCTGCATTCTGCTCCTGAATAGGAGCTGCAAGAGCTCACGCAGATGGCAAGCTCACCTTCCACATTCTTGCAGCAGTGTTTTACGCTAAGGATCCAATGGGAGAAAAAAGGTCGTCGCATAATGACCAATGCTGAGCAATGCAGGGCAATCAAAACTATCGAATATGACCCCACGTACATGGCACCTATCTCGTTTAGGGTCTTGGCCATCACCCGTAATCAGCATCTGGATGACCATGTGCTCGCCCACCCCTACATTGACCAATTCCTCACCCAAGAAGAATTACATGTTGCTAGTCGCCTCTGTACCAGAGATCTCTTCCACGATGTTTTGACCTACATTTCCCAAGTCTCAATCCAACCATCCACTCTGGATTGTCATGCCCAACTCGAATACAATCCAAACTTCTACGATTGGCTATTAGCTAGGTAAGTCAACCCACGCGAACAAGTGCTTCCCTCGTCCTTCCTGTGCTAATCCTAGGAAGGATTCTTTGCAAGATTCCTGACGGAGGGGGGAGCACGACCAATAGCAGAGCAAGGATGAAAAGTTATGTTATCTAGTTAGCAGATTGTTAATTAAGAAAGTTTCTATGGAGAAATGTTGCAGAATAAAACAATAGCAATGGTCAAACCTCTAAGCAAGTGTGCCCACTTTAAGCCCATCTATTCTTCTCTTAAACTTAGTTCTAATTAGAAATGCACCAATTGTTAGGCATTAAATGTTGGCATGGTGTGTTGACAGGTCATCGCCATGGCAGGACAAGACAAAGGAGGCAAACTACCATTCTCAGAAGAGGAAATGACCAAATTCGGCATCGCCATCGAGACGCACGGATTCAGTCACTTCACTTTCAAGCACACACTGAATCTGGACAAAGCCATCATGGAGGAACCCGCTATCAAGGACTTAGTGGACAGATGCCATCTCCACAAGTACGTGGAGAAGGTGGGACAGGCGGTGGACTACATCATGTGCACAGTTTTCCTGAGGAATTTCAACAAGAGCAGGAATTGTGGCACCGTCACAGTAAGGACAGGGGAGCAAGAAAGGAGAATCGAAGTGCCCCTCAATGCAACGATTGTAGAAAAGGCCCTGGGGCTTGTGCCAAAGAAAGAGAGAAGGCTGAGGCGAGACGTTTACACCATGCTGGGAGTCAAGAAAGAAGTGGTGCATACTGTGGATGGAATCAGCTTGGCTGACATCCCGGACCCAGTGGTGAAACTACAAGCAAAAATGATCCATACCCTCTTCTCGGGCCAACGTTACAATGCGCTGATGAATAGGATCGGGGTCCCACTGTTGGAAAGCATAGCAGCAGGAACCCCTGAAGAAATAGACTGGAATGGATTCGTACAGAAGACCATTCAAAGTTCAGCTGCCCTCCTCACTCCGGCGGAAGCACCAGCAGAAGGAGAGTCCCCTGCCTCAACAGTGCGTTCCACAAGGAAGAAACCGGCGTCGAAAGCGGCTACAATCAGATATGGGGGAATCCTGACAGCCATCATAGACGAAGCAATAAAGAATGAGGGCGTCATGGAGGAGGAAGCGGCGCATCAAAGCTCAGCTCACCATGACGGAGGGAGATCGAGTGAAAGAACAGTGAGCGACGAGGGAGAGCAGGAAGTGCCACCTCTGCGAGCAACCAAACCCGCAGAACAAAGCAAAAGTGATAAGAAACAGAAGGAGAAAAAAGAGAGATTAAGTAAGTAAGAACAGGCTAACATTAAACATGCTAAGAAAGAGTCTCGAAGGGCTGAGGAAGAAAGGAGGGGGAAAGAGGAGAAGGAGTTTGCCAGAATAGGAGAGGAGTCGAAGAAGGCGGAAGCGGACAGGAAAAGGAGGGCAGAGGAACAGGCTGAGAAGCAGCGACTCCAAGAACTGGCCGAACTGGCAGAAGCTACCCGAAGGTCGGTAGAGGAGACCCATGGGGACAGAGAACTCGAACCCGCAAGCCCCGGCCATAAAATCGAAGCCAGTGCAAGTGTCGAGGCAGCACCAGTGGTCGTAAGCAAGGGCAAGTCCCTCCTACATCCACTCCCTCCCTCCTTTGTGCCAACAACAGCCGAAATCACGACCACCGCCGCTGCACACCCCATGCCTCCTCTCGATGCGCACAGCTCATGACCATGATGCAGATGCTTGTAAGCAGGGTGGCCGAAATTGCCCCTGAAACTCGATTGAAAAGGCCCGCCGCCGCAGATGCAGAGTCTCGGTAAGATCCCAAACGATAGAGGCTAGAGGCATCGACCACCACGCCCAATACTCCCATACCTGTCGCAGACTATGACGCATATGTGACCGAGTTACTAACGCAACTGGACAAGGCAAAAGAAGAAAAGAAGGTGGCGCTGCTGGAACTAGAGAAAGAAAAGGAGACGTCAGCAGCCCTCAAGCTAGAGGTCTCAAGGCAGGAAGCTGATAGACGGAGAGAGATGAAGGCCCTGCAAGACCAGCTAGAAGAGAAAACGAAGCAAGCCCAAACCAATGAAAGCTGCCTTAGGCAAAGGCTGGAGGATGAGGAGCAGAGCCTGGTAGCGGAACAAAGGAACATAAAACTTCTGATGCAGCAATACAGTGATCTCCAGCAAAGGGTGGCCCAAGTGGAACAGCTCTACCGGGAGGTTCAGGAAGGCGAAGCCACTGTTCCACAAGAATATGCAGCGGAGCCCCAGTCATGGCACGAGCAAGAGGAACAGGACAGGCTAATCAGGGAAATCGAATTTCTAAAAAATGAAGGGCCGGGGGTCTCAGCAGGTTGAAGCCAAATAACTACAGGATGAAGTGCAGAGACTGCAAGATGCGCTGAAGACCTCCCAGGAGGATGTGGAAGCCCTCATGGCCATGATCTTTAATCAGAAGAGGCTGCTCCGCACTGAAATCCAGAGCCTAGAACAGTTGGTCCAAGAGAAATCAGAAATCCTGACCGAAGCGCACCACAGGCTCAGCATTGTTGATCAAGCAAGAGGGATCGCTGAAGAGCAGCTCGCTCAGAAACTAAACGAAAGAAACCAGTTATGATTCTATTCAAATGAGCAGCAACACGTAATAACCACCCTGGCGGGCCAGCTAGAGGAACAAAGGCAAAAGATGGAGGAGAGAGCCGTGGAGTGGGAAAGAAAGAACTTTGACAGGGTGAGGGATTTAACAGAACGGCTTGCAGTGGGAGAGTGTGAAAGAATGCTGGCCGAGGCTAGGGTTGAGGCTGCAGAGATAATGATTAAGACCCAGTGACAGGCCTTTCTCAACACGGTGCTCCACGTGACGCAAGCCGAGGGCGATGATACAGTGGAACAGGTAAAAAGAAAGTTGGAACTAAGCACCCGGGCACTACGATACGGCCTTCAAGAGTGGGAGCTTCCAACAAGTACATGAATAACTAAAGAGCAACAGTTCTTCTACCTGCGCTGTACAGGCCTTTCCACTGCGGAGCTCCAGGAGTTAGGTTTTTAGGAGCAAGAGCAGCCACCGCCACCACCACAGCCGTTCCTCCTGTGGTAGCGCGAAATGCCGAAGAGGGGCCGGACTTCGAGCAAGATGAGGAAGAAGAGCCGCAAAGGATGCCGAGTCCGCCTCAACCAAAGATCCTACAGGAGGAACCTGCCGACGCCGAGCTACCTGAATGCATAATTGCATCAAGGAGAAGGAGGCAAGAGTTAGCAGAAGAGGCCCAATGCCGAGCGCGCATACTTCTACGACAACTTCCTGAGGAGCCCATGCCACTGCGAAATGATACACATCCTGTAGATTGGCCCCAAGAGTTGGTCATATGGCGCCAGAGAGAGCTACATAAGAGGCCATTCGAGCTCTCATTCGCTTTTCCACGATCCCTGGACGGGTCCCTACCTCTAGGAGTCGTAGCCAAGATCAAAGATCTGGCTAACGAACTCGCAAACAAATGGATGGAAGAGAGAAGCATAATAGTAACTAGGTGGAGGCAAGAGCCACGAGAATACTGGGAAGACAAGGTCGGTCTAGTTCCCAAATCCGTCCAAGGCTACCAGGCACAGCCAAAATGGTGGAGGAGGATTTGGGACACCAATTTTGATGCCTGGACTGCATTTTGTAGCTCCCTCCCCGAAGAGCGCAATGATCCTATCTACATGCCCTACTCCCGTAGGCATGGAGTGGATTACAACAGAGATTTGCATGGGGATTTTGACTTCCCGAGAATCTATAATGTAAATGCTAGAAGCCCAGAGGAGTGCTTAGCATTTAGGGCAGAAGATATACTTCCCTCCATAAATCGTTTCCTTGTAGATTTCTCTTCTTGCCCCGATCCAGCATTCTTAACCACTTGTAATTACCTCCGACTTTTCAAATTCTTGCTACTCCAGAAACCTGCCGCAGAGGAAGCCCATCTCCCTCCACTCTTTTTTGATCTTAACCTAGGAATAGATAGTAGAGCCATGGCGAGGTTGATGATGCGCGCTACTCTCCTCCCGGCCTTCTGCTTAGAACTATTAGAAAATATGAGTGACACCCGTTTTGCAAGGTGTAATCACCCCTTTTTGTCCACCACTCCTCTAAGAGCGAGAGCCGGTATTAAGGAATACCTACAAAGTCGCGCATTTTTATCACAATGCTTGCGACCACCCCGTGACTAAATAGGTGCCCCATGCATCGCCCAATGTCCTCTCTCTCATTCAACAAAAAAAAAAAAGAGAAGAAGAAGAAAAGTGCTTGCTGCCTTCGTTCACTATTGTGATGCACCATACTCACTGCATCTAGAGTCCTCTCTAGCCCCTCCCCCACTTCACACTCAGAGCACATCAAGGGCAGGACTTTCGGACCTGTCACCCTGAGTTTCGCATCGCACCTCAGAAGCCGCACAAACTGGGTCCTCAACTGTGGGACATTACCAAGGGCTTGCCCAAGGTTAGACCCATCTCCCAGTTCCACTCGCACGGGCACCATGCACTGCACAGTGAGACAGACACACCCCCTAGGAAGTGCACTACTTTTCTTGTAGGTTATGTTCATGTTTCCAGAACGGGCTGCTTGGCTGAAAACGATCGTCTACTACATCCTCCAATGACAAGGAATTTTTCCAGAAGTCCGACGTGACCCCGTTACTGCAACTTCAAGAGCTTCGCTGCGAAATTTTCAGTAGCTCCACAGATTTCATGTTGACAACCAGCCGCCCATTGATGGGCTGCCATTGGCATAGATCTTGGAACCTCCCCGTCCGATGATCCATGCCCACTACCTCAAGATCTACGGATCGCTTATTAGCACCACAAGCCTGAAGACTTTCACCTCGAAACCAAAGATCCTCTCCTCCCAGATAAGGGTTTTTCAGCCCATGCCACGGCTTTTCACGACAAACAGCGTTTGGAGGGTTTCTCCAGAATAAATCCCTCCAATACCATCTTCCTAAGGGACTGCTTCTTGTTTCAAGCGTTTTGGATACTCAAATGACGACTAGTTCCAGAGGGGCATCAGAACAGTGAGACAGATGCTGCAATTGTCAGCAAGCCTAAAGCACGCTGGAATCTCTCTTGGGCATCGTCATCAAACCCCATCACCTCTCATTCACAAGCCTCAGTGTCCTCCAACCGCCAGTCACACCTACCACTAGCAACCTTTATCCCACTACTTCCCGCCACAGTGCCATGGGACTGGCACTCGTCTAGGAGGGGGGATAATGTTAACCCCAAAACGAAGAAAGCAAAAGAAAGCGGGAAAGACGCAGGGCAAAGGCAAAAAAAAAACAAAAAGAAGTAGCCCGACTGAAGTAGGAATATGAGAAAAGGCCAAAAGCGCAAGGGAAACTTTAAAGGTCCAAGGCAAATACAAAAGGGGAAAGGTACATTTTAATATATAAAGGCGCACCCTGAAATCTTGTAAAAGAGCGCCGGGCTCTCACCCGTGCAATTTGTAAATGTAGACGGGCGGTGGAAAGGAATATAGGAAGATAGAGGGACAATGGGAAAAAGGGCCTAGGCTAATGACCGGCCATGTAAAAAAGGGGGACAACCGCCCATGGGAATTAAGGGCATGTATATAAAGTTAAAAGGTAAATGAGAAGAGGATCCTTGTGTGTGGCAAACAGCGCCTTCTTCTTCTCCTCCTGTTTCTCACCTTCGTGCCTCCTTGCTTATGCTTGTGAGAGGGACTGAGAGCGCGAGAGTGTGTGAGGGAGTGATCGTGGGAGGGCAAGGGAACTTGGAGAAGAAGCTCCCCATTCTCCCTCTTCACCTTCTCCTCCCCTCTTCTCTCCTCTGGTCTTGAACGTGGCTATGGGGGATGAAGCTCATGGGAGAGGGATTGAGGTTGCTTGAGCTCGCCTCAAGGATCGTGGAGCTGTAGGGGTGCAAGAAAGAGGAAGGTACTCGATCGAGCATCAATGTAAGCTCACTACACCCACAAGGTAGGCGTAGCGCGACGGCTATGTGAGAGGTAGCCATGGCTGCTCAGTTCGAAACACTTGAGTAATAAGTGGTCCGTAGGTCTCAGGGTAGAGCTCGAAGAGCTCCCACAGAGGAGTAGCCACCGGCTTGATCTTTTTATCAACTATTTTATACTTTGCTTCTACTCTTACTTCATCCTTGTTTGCCTGTCCAAAAGCTTCATAATCTACAAATTCTTGAATTATGTCATACATATCCAATGCACATACCTGTATGGACTGATTTTCAGCTTGCTTTTCTGCATGAACGGCTCTATAAATTTCAGCCATTGTATCATTATAATTCAGCCCATAAAATAGCCCTGAAATTTCTTCATCTTTAGGTAAAACATCAATTTGCTTCAGCTCTTGTTCCATATGACACAAATACTTTCTTTCAGCCCTAGTCATGGCTGAAAACTATTTATAACAGCCCGCACTATTGGCTGTAAAAACCCGCAAGTCAGTTTTTGGCCTTGCCTCCTTTATATATGGAGGCAAATTTTTATGACATGATGCACTGCTATAGCCTCCACTTATAGCAGCGCTACCCGAAAACCCTTAAATTCTGGGGCATTAGGAGGAACAAGATGATCTCTCAACCGATCCGTATTGCGGTGATGATTTACACATACAGTCAAGAATTGGATAGCTTTGTCATTATCCTTACTTCTTATCCGAGCATATGATGAACCATCATCAAGGGCCTTTGTCTGTAAACGAGACTCAGAAATAAACGGTTGTCCAAGAATGTTAGGATAGCTGCAGGAATCTTGAACAAAGAAATGCAATTCATCTTTTACATTACCAATAGTAACTTGAACATAAGGGCATGCTGCATAAAGATCGCCAGAAGAGTTATTGGCTGCCTTCATGCACCATCCTGGGTCCACATCAATGGGCCATCCACCATTCTCGTAGAGACTTCTTGACATAACATTAATCTCTGAGCCATGGTCTATAAGGGCAATGCATGGAGTTTCTTTTTCTCCGATCTTAACAACGGTTTCAGTAGTTGCCCTTGCCCAATGGGTACGGGAGTAGTGACTACTAGGAATAAAGTGAGCATCACTTTCTTCTTGCATGTTGTAAAGATGAGCTTCTTTCTTAGGCGTAGGCTGCACTTTAGATTGAGAAGTCCCTATCATAATAGCTTCTTCAATTTTTGCTTCATAGATGTCTTCATCTTTGGCTTCTATGGCTGTAATTAATTCTTTGATTGCCACCAATCAAATCCCTTGAGTTTTCAGCTTCTCTTCATCCTGCAAATACACATGAAGTGCTTGCAAAAAATCATGCACAGATTCTTCAGTTTCCTCACCAACATATTGTCTTTTTCATTTAATTACATGAATTATTATATCATGAAATCCTCGTTTTGCAATTCCGAGAATTTCACCTAATGTAAATTCAATTCTACTTCCAAGAATCCTTTCTTTTAGGATTCGTTTAAGATCTGTTGTGGTCTCTATGTCTGACTGCAGCTTGTAACTGGGATGTTTGCTTTTTCTTTTTCCTTCTATCTTCTTTGCTTGAGGGGCATCTCCCATATCAAGCTCTGGCAGTGATGGAGTTTCAGCAGCCTTCTGCTGGTCCAGTTTACTTCTTGTCATGCGTTTAGTTGGCCCTGAAGAAGAAGGACCGGCAACATCTTCATCTCTTCTTCTCTTTTCTTCTATCATGGCTTCATGATTATTAATTTCAGCTAACTGGGCAAAAGCTGAAAATGAATCAACAGGCTTGGTCCAACCGGTTCTTCCTCGGATACATTGACTGGCAGTGGTTAAATCATCTTTGGTTGCCTTGCCTTGCTCCATGCGATCCAAGGCCTGCATCCAGACTTTAGATTTTGCATTAGGTTTACATGCTTTAACAATTTCATTAGTTGGCTCAATTTGCAATCCATAGGTTGCTGCATCAACAGCTGCATAGGCTGTTCTTATTGCTAAATCCTCCAATCTTTTCTTCATGCCACAGTTGCCAAAGTTTGGCTCAAGAGGAAGCTCGGTTTCGGTTGCATGAATTTTACCATCCTTCCAAAAGACTAATTTTTGTGCTTCAGCTTCACGGAATGCACCGACTTCCTCTTGTCATGCTGTAGGCTATCACACCAGATACAACATCTCTTGAATCCTTCACGTACAGGCCTTTGGGCAGTTGACCGGTCCCCTTTCTTCCACTTTCACATCAAGCTTTTCCACTTTGGAATTAATATCTGTTAGATTAAGATGGAGATCCCACATACTTTTAATTAACTCGTCCATGACATCCTTCTTTGGAGATGGAATAGTAGAATTTCTTGGTTGCTCGGCCATAGAGACAGGAGGTTGAGAAACAGGAACAGGCTCCTTCATGGATTCAGTTGTTGCTGGGGTTGATCCCCATCTTAGCCGCAACCGCTCTCTTCGAGCAATCATATTAACTGCTTCAGTGACATCACTCCAAGCAGTCTTCAATCCCGTCTCAGAGTTAGGATCTTCAAGTCGATCAGTTAGCTTCTCTTGAAGGAAAGAATCTGCAGCCTTTAGAAATAATTCAATCTTCTGACTTTCCATACCTTGTTGATCATCAGGATCTAGTTGAGCAAATTTGCTTTCAAATTTTGGATGAAGAGCAGTGGTTAGATTCTTATTGGGCCTTTCGACCCATTTAGTGAAAACTTTCTTTGTCATAAGGCCAAAATCTTCAAGGAAAAATTCTTCTCGAAGAGCCTTCTTGAACACGGACCATCCCGGGTCTTTTTGGAAAAGACCATGAATTCGGTCCTGGAGACCATGCACAGCCAGACGGGCAAAATAACGGCTCCAGGCATGTTGAGAAACTCCAAAGAAGACCATCTTGTCAATATAGAGGTGGATAAAAGAGGACACATTTTGCACATTAAATTGCTTGAGCTCTTGCACCAACTGCTTCCAAAGCTTTAATGGCAGCACCATCAATCCGCTCTTCTTCTTGTCTCCGTTGTTGTTGCAATTGCAACTGCTGCTGAAATTGCAATTGTTGCTGTTGGCTTTCTTGCATCAGACGAACCAATTGTTGCAAGGCATCTCCTCTCGAACTTGATGACGCTCCCATTGGACTTCTTCTTCCGCAGAGGACCTTCACGTCGGGTTCACCAACCACTATCGTCGTTTTAAGGGTTGAAGGTCTACCACCGGGGCTTAGTGCAGAAGAGGAGTATGGGATTGAAAGTTCAGGAAAGGGAAAAAGATTAGGGTTTAACAAGATCCGGGTTTTAGAAATGATTTAGATGTGGAAGAAGAATTCAAGCTCTTTCTATGTATTAAGCATACATGAATGGAATAAATAACTCTATTTTGATTACATCAAATGCCTTTGGATACATAATCCATAACATAAAGGATATACTCAGATTCTTAATCCAAATACGAATATCAAATGCAAGCTCTAATGGCTTTTATTTCAAGTACATAGATGGATTTCAACTCTAGGGAATAAGAATTTTGTTGGTAGACTTCAAATACATTCAAGATTTGGGCCGATGGTACATGAAATGCATTGAAGAAGCATAATTTCTACTTCAGCCCTGTTTTAAAACAGAAAATTCCAGCCCATAATCAAGCTCAAAAAGAGTGCATAGATGTATTTCAAGTACATAGATGGATTTCAACTCTAGGGAACAAGTATTCTATTGGTAGACTTCAAATACATTCAAGATTTGGGCCAATGGTACATGAAATGCATTGAAGAAGCAGAATTTTTACTTCAGCCCTGTTTTAAAACAGAAAATTCCAGCCCATAATCAAGCTCAAAAAGAGTGCATAAACTCATGAATAAGCTCCTCTAATCATTAATGAGTAAAGTCCTGATGAAAGGAGGTCATTTTCTTCTATTACAACCACATAAATCTCTTGTTTGCTCATAAAAAAGGACAAGAACAGTGGGCTGCCCTGTTTATGAGGGACTGGTTATTTCAGCCCATAACAGTCCATACACATTCAAAATCCTCACCCTTTGCTTGCCCCAAAGTCACTCAAGTACTTGGGTACAAGTCGGGCTTCATTGGACCATGAATAAGGTAGACAAGATGAGAGAAGACGTACATAAGAGCAGGCTGAATACTTTTCTCTCATATTTCCCCCTTTTATAGACTGTCATACCATGCATTTTCGTCAGACCAAATGGACAGATAAGTGGAGCTCTCACCGTGTTTGCATCTTCATCTTCAGCTCCTGTTAATCTCTAGTTTGCATGCTCCAAACCATGCACCATGGCTTCAGCTCTCTCAAGTTGCAGTCAGGTTGTGCAGCCCGCATTTTGCGTCGAAAAATGCGGGCTGCTTCCTGCTCGGGCCCAGGTCACTTTTTGACCTACTCAGGTCACTTGCTGGTCACATTAGTCTGTTACTTCAGGTCCCCTGTGAACCTAGTGGACTTTTGGCATTTTTCTTGAGTTATTCTTGCACTTGAATCAATGTGATTTATCCTGCAGACTGTCAATTACTTCCACCTGACCAAGTTGTAGGTTCCCATAGAATTATTTTTCATCAATATATATGGTACAACTGAAAATTATATGCTAAATACAAAAGAACCTATGTAACTAAGTTGGTTATTGGGTAACAATGATTGAATTTTGTATGCAAATTCCTTATATAACTTCTAGTGAAGTTCTTTTGTGTTCATAAGAATCCCATGATTTATATTATGAACAATAAACTCTTTGACATTCACCCCCTTCTAACTGCACATCCTCCGACATGTGCCATTTCATAAGATTACAGGTTAAGGATGGTCTTCTTCTGATATATCTTCATCTTCATCCTCTACGTCTTTTTCTTCCTGCTTGTCTTCAAGTAGAGGGCTCATATCTAAGTCATCAAGCTCATAATTTGAAGATTCTCTTCGTTTCAGGAGCTTGATTCGTTTCCGTGCTATTGGTATTTTTATCATGGTCCCATCCATTTCAGCCAAAGAGTAAGTAGCATTATTATGTACTACTTTTACAACATATGGTCCAAACCATCGCTTGGCTAACTTTCGATGAGCACTATATTGATTGTCCAGGCTGCTATCATAGACAAGTATCCAATCATTCTCTTAAATAGCTCTTGAACGGAGTCGATGATGCTTGTCAAACCTCTTCTTATTCTTTAATCTTGCTGTTTTCAGCCTTTCAATGGCTATCTTGACATCTTCTGGCCTTCTTTAAAGTTGCCTTATGCGCAGAGTCAGCAATTCTTCTCTATTCATGCCTTCATCCCAAGGTAAGATACTCCATGTGATAATGGACTCCTCAATAGGCATAATAGGTGGCTGTCCATATATTAGTTCAGCCGGCATATAACCTGTTACTGCACTACGGGTAGTTCTATCAGCCCATAATGCGAATGGTAGCATTCTAGGCCATTCCCATATCTTTCCTTTGCAAGATTTTGCTAAAGCTTTAAGAATTGGTTGATGTCCTCTTTCGCTCTTACCATTGCCTTCAGGGTTATAGGCTGAAGTAAGAGATAGCTTAATTCCCAATTGAGCAAAGAAATGGCGAGCCTCATTAGCATCCAATTCTCCTCTATCAGTAGTTACTTTGGCAACACATCCATACCTGCAAAAGACTTCTTCAAGTAAAAATCTACAAACACCTTGAGTAGACTTTGTTGTCAAGGATTTTCCTTCCACTTGATTTGTGAGATCTTCTCTAGCAAGTACTAGATATCTCATGTTCCAAATTCCTGTAGGCATGGTTACTAAATCAATAACCCATCTATAGTGAATGGATAAAGGATAGGTAGGCTCAAGCCCATCTCTATGCTTAATCATAGAGTGAATTAGACAAACATGACAAGACTCAACAAAATGCTCAATGTCTTTATACATGTTTTGCCACCAAAATTTCTCTTTTATTTTGGCAAAAGTGCCCCATATGCCTCTATGACTAGCCAATAGGCTTTTATGAAATTCATGCATGACCTGTCTTTGAGTCTTTTTGTCTCCTAAGACACAAACAGGCGCCCTTCCTTTCTTTTTTGCATGCCTCCAAACGTAACCATCTTTAAGAAAAAAGCCATAAGCTTTTCTCTTAATTCTCTTGAACTCTTCATTAGACCAATCTTCCTTCTTTGTCATAGTGCTCAAAAATTGGCCAATTTTTAACCAATCATCTGCATAATATTCCTCTTTAAAGTGTGAACAAACCATAGCAAAACATTGAGCATGTTGTCTACCAGCTGCCCACTGTCCTTCTTTGGTTGTTTCATCCTTCCTTGCTAATGTAAAATTTGTTTTAGCAGCTGAACCTATTGTACTTGCTGTAGTTATTGTTGTACCTACATTTTTGACTGCTGAATCATCATTAGATTCAGCTGTACTTGCTATTTTTAGATTTGTACCTGCATTTACAACATCATTTATAGACTCTGATTCTTCTTCATCCATCATTTCTTCTTCATCCTTATATCGGGCACGCGAAAGCATGTTAGCAACTTGATTATCTCTTCCTTCTTTGTTGTTCATTAAGAACCTTCGCTCCAAAGCGGATTGCATATCTGTTGCCTTCAAGGTCATCTTGACCAACTGCCCATCCTATTCCAATAGGACTTGTATCCACTGTGAGTATAATAGGCTGTCCATTAGAGTAATTAGCCATCTTTAAGGTGGGGGCTGAAATCAGCAATTTCTTCAGTTTTCGAATAGCTTGAGTATGTTCTTTTTCCCATATAAACCTTTGGCCTTTTCTTAGGAGTTGATAAAGATTTTCAGCAACATGAGCAAAATGTGGTATCTAAATAAGGTAGAAGACACATGCACCAAGAAATCTTCTCACCTCTGAAACATTTGTACATATTTTCTGCATTTTGCTAATAGCATCAATTTTGGATGGAGAAGGCTTTCAGCCATATGGACCACACATATGCCCTACCACAAGAACTTCTTCAACTCCAAAAACAGATTTAGCACCTGAAAGAGTATGATGGACTTCTTCTAATTTAGACAAGATTTGAGCACAATCATTAATATGGTCGGAAACAAACTTGCGACATCCAAGTTCATCCTCTTCATTCTTCTCATGAACTTCACATCCTTTGATTGGAACATCATCAAGGAAAGGAAGAGTTAATTGAGGAATATAATCCCTCAATACTTTATGCATGGCATTCATCATGTGAGCTACTGAATTCGTAGCCCCTTGAGGTAGAGTACACATGCGGACTAAGCCAAGAGGCGTCTTCATTGTCTCGGCTTTCCAAAGCAAGCTGAAATTGGTCATAGTCTGAATATAAATCTCCCATGGAATAGATTGCTCTACCTGCAAAAGCTTCAGCAAATTCATCAACAATTGGCCCTGATCCAACATTTCTAATTGTGACTTTATTGACAGGTTGTAAATCTTGAATGAATCGAAAAGATCCATTCTTCTTAGGAACGGTAAACCATCGGTTGAAATATGTAGCTGAGGATGGCTCCAATATTCACATTTTTATCTTTTCATTTAGAAGTTCCAATAACTTAGGCAAATGAGCCCTTGGTACCGGAATTGGTTTAAGATTCCAAGGAACATGTAGGACCGTAAAAATCACCATTGGTGCAACAATGCTTGGATCCACACAGCCAATTTCATGTGGCTGAAATGAAAAAGCTTTGCCATGATTCTTTAACATCCGCATGAAGATTTTCTTTTCAGCTGGCAAGAGGGAACAGTCTTCACCAATTGTCAGCTTTTGTAGACTTTCTGCTGTAAATTGGTGACCAATATCTTTAGGATCTCAAAGGCTTCGCTTCTTGGATACTCTTTCTGCCAGTCCTTCGTTTTCAGGTGGTAGAGGAGTAGCCACCGGCTTGACCTTTTTATCAATTGTTTTATACTTTGCTTCTACTCTTACTTCATCCTTGTTTGGCTGTCCAAAAGCTTCATAATCTGCAAATTCTTGAATTATTTCATATATATCCAATGTACATACCTGTACGGACTGATTTTTAGCTTGATTTTTTGAATGAACGGTTGTATAGATTTCAGCCATTGTATCATTATAATTCAGCCCATAAAATAGCCCTGAAATTTCTTCATCTTTAGGTAAAACATCAATTTGCTTCAGCTCTTGTTCCATATGACACAAATACTTTCTTTCAGCCCTATTCATGGCTGAAAACTATTTATAACAGCCCACACTATTGGCTGTAAAAACCTGCAAGTCAGTTTTTGGCCTTGCCTCCTTTATATGTGGAGGCAATTTTTAATGACATGATGCACTGTCATAGCCTCCACTTATAGCAACGCTACCCGAAAGCCCTAAATTCTGGGGCATTAGGAGGAACAAGATGATCTCTCAACCGATCCGTATTCCGGTGATGATTTACACATACAGTCAAGAATTGGACAGCTTTGTCATTATCCTTACTGATTATCCGAGCATATGATGAACCATCATCAAGGGCCTTTGTCTCTAAATGAGACTCAGAAATAAACGGTTGTCCAAGAATGATAGGATAGCTGCAGGAATCTTGAACAAAGAAATGAAATTCATATTTTACATTACCAATAGTAACTTGAACATAAGGGCATGCTGCATAAAGATCGCCAGAAGAGTTATTGGCTGCCTTCATGCACCATCCTGGGTCCACATCAATGGGCCATCCGGCATTCTCGTAGAGACTTCTTGACATAACATTAATCTCCGAGCCATGGTCTATAAGGGCAATGAATGGAGTTTCTTTTCCTTCGATCTTAACAACGGTTTTAGTAGTCGCCCTTGCCCAATGGGTACGGGAGTAGTGACTACTAGGAATAAAGTGAGCATCACTTTCTTATTGCATGTTGTAAAGATGAGCTTCTTTCTTAGGCGTAGGCTGCACTCTAGATTGAGAAGTCCCTACCGTAATAGCTTCTTCAGTTTCTGCTTCATAGATGTCTTCATCTTTGGCTTCTATGGCTGCAATTAATTCTTTGATTGCCTCCAATCGAATCCCTTGAGTTTTCAGCTTCTCTTCATCCTGCAAATACACATGAAGTGCTTGCAAAAAAACATGCACAGATTCTTCAGTTTCCTCACCAACATATTGTCTTTTTTGTTTAATTACATGAATTATTACATCATGAAATCCTCGTTTTGCAATTCCGAGAATTTCACCTAATGTAAATTCAATTCTACTTCCAAGAATCCTTTCTTCTAGGATTCGTTTAAGATCCATTGTGGTCTCTCTGTCTGACTGCAACTTGTACTTTTTCCTTCTGTCTTCTTTGCTTGAGGGGCATCTCCGATATCAAGCTCTGGCGATGATGGAGTTTCAGCAGCCTTCTGCTGGTCCGGTTTACTTCTTGTCACGCATTTAGTTGGCCCTGAAGAAGAAGGACCGGCAACATCTTCATCTCTTCTTCTCTTTTCTTCTATCATGGCTTCATGATTATTAATTTCAGCTAACCGGGCAAAAGCTGAAAATGAATCAACAAGCTCGGTCCAACCGGTTCTTCCTCGGATACATTGACTGGCAGTGGTTAAATCATCTTTGGTTGCCTTGCCTTGCTCCATGCGATCCAAGGCCTGCATCCAGACTTTAGATTTTGCATTAGGTTTACATGTTTTAACAATTTCATTAGTTGGCTCAATTTGCAATCCATAGGTTGTTGCATCAACAGCTGCATAGGCTGTTCTTGTTGCTAAATCCTCCAATCTTTTCTTCATGCCACCGTTGTCGATGTTTGGCTCAAGAGGAAGCCCGGTTTCAGTTGCATGAATTTTACCATCCTTACAAAAGACTAATTTTTGTGCTTCAGCTTTAGGGAATGCACCGCACTTCCTCTTGTCATGCTGTAGGCTATCACGCCAGATACAACGTCTCTTGAAGCCTTCACATACAGGCCTTTGGGCAGTTGACCGGTCCCCTTTCTTCCACTTTCACATCAAACTTTTCAACTTTGGAATTAATCTCTGTTAGATTAAGATGGAGATCCCACATACTTTTAATTAACTCATCCATGACATCCTTCTTTGGAGATGGAATAGTAGAATTTCTTGGTTGCTCGACCATAGAGACAGGAGGTTGAGAAACAGGAACAGGCTCCTTCAGGGATTCAGTTGTTGTTGGGATTGATCCTCATCTTAGGCGCAACCGCTCTCTTCGAACAATCATATTAACTGCTTTAGCTTCTCTTGAAGGAAAGAATCTGCAGCCTTTAGAAATAATTCAATCTTCTGACTTTCCATACCTTGTTGATCGTCAGGATCTAGTTGAGCAAATTTGCTTTTAAATTCTGGATGAAGAGCAGGCAGTTAGATCCTTATTGGGCCTTTCGACCCATTCAGTGAAAACTTTCTTTGTCATAAGGCCAGAATCTTCAAGAAAAAATTCTTCTCGAAGAGCCTTCTTAAACACGGGCCATCCTGTGTCTTTTTGGAAAAGACCATGAATTCGGTCCTGGAGACCATGCACAGCCAGACGGGCAAAATAACAGCTCCAGGCATGTTGAGAAACTCCAACGAAGACCATCTTGTTAGTATAGAGGTGGATAAAAGAGGACACATTTTTCCCATTAAATTGCTTGAGCTCTTGCCCCAACTGCTTCCAAAGCTTTAATGGCAGCAGCATCAATCCGCTCTTCTTCTTGTCTCTGTTGTTGTTGCAATTGCAACTGCTTCTGAAATTGCAATTGTTGTTGTTGGCTTTCTTGGATCAGAGGAACCAACCGTTGCAAGGCATCTCCTCCTGAACTTGATGACTCTCCCATTGGACTTCTTCTTCCGCAGCGGACCTTCACGTCGGGTTCACCACTGTCGTCGTTTTAAGGGTTGAAGGTCTACCACCGGGGCTTAGTGCAGAAGAGGAGTATGGGATTCAAAGTTCAAGAAAGGGTAAAAGATTGGGGTTTAACAAGATCCGGGTTTTAGAAATGATTTAGATGTGGAAGAAGAATTCAAGCTTTTTATATGTATTAATCATACATGAATGGAATAAATAACTCTATCTTGATTATATCAAATGCCTTTGGATACATAATCCATAACATAAAGGATATATTCAGATTCTTAATCCAAATATGAATATCAAATGCAAGCTCTAATGGCTTTTATTTCAAGTACATAGATGGATTTCAAATCTAGGGAACAAGTATTCTGTTGGTAGATTTCAAATACATTCAAGATTTGGGCCAATGGTACATGAAATGCATTGAAGAAGCATAATTTTTACTTCAGCCCTGTTTTAAAACAGAAAATTCCAGCCCATAATCAAGCTTAAAAAGAGTGCATAAACTCATGAATAAGCTCCTCTAATCATTAATGAGTAAAGTCCTGATGAAAGGAGGTCATTTTCCTCTATTACAACCGCATAAATCTATTGTTTGCTCATAAAAAAGGACAAGAACAGTGGGTGCTCTGTTTATGACTAGTTATTTCAGCCCATAACAGCCCATACACATTCAGAATCCTCACCCTTTGCTTGCCCTAAAGTCACTCAAGTACTTGGGTACAAGTCGGGCTTCATTGGACCATGAATAAGGTAGACAAGATGAGAGAAAACATACATACTAGCAGGCTGAATACTTTTCTCTCAGATTTCCCCCTTTTATAGACTGTCATACCATGCATTTTCGTCAGACCAAATGGACAGATAAGTGGAGCTCTCACCGTGTTTGCATCTTCATCTTCAGCTCCTGTTAATCTCTAGTTTGCATGCTCCAAACCATGCACCATGGCTTCAGCTCTTTCCAGCTGTAGTCAGGCTGTGCAGCCCGCATTTTGCGCCGAAAAATGTGGGCTGCTTCCTGCTTAGGCCCAGGTCACTTACTGGCCACATTAGTCTGTTACTTCAGGTCCCCTGTGAACCTAGTGGACTTTTGGCATTTTTCTTGAGTTCTAACCATATTTTCGCACTTGAATCAATGTGATTTATCCTACAGACTGTCAATTACTTCTAGCTGACCAAGTTGTAGGTTCCCATAGACTTATTTTTCATCAATATACATGGTACAACTGAAAATTATATGCTAAATACAAAAGAAGTTATGTAACTAAGTTGGTTATTGGGTAACAATGATGGAATTTTGTATGCAAATTCCTTATATAACTTCCAGTGAAGTTCTTCTGTGTTCATAAGAATCCCATGATTTATATTATGAACAATAAACTCTTTGATATTCACCCCCTCCTAACCTGCACATCCTCCGGCATGTGCCATTTCATAAGATTACAGGTTAAGGAGGGTCTTCTTCTGATATATCTTCATCTTCATCCTCTAAGTCTTTTTCTTCCTGCTTGTCTTCAAGTAGAGGGCTCATATCTAAGTCATCAAGCTCATAAGTTGAAGATTCTCTTCATTTGAAGAGCTTGATTCGTTTCCCGGCTATTGGTATTTTTATCATGGTCCCATCCATTTCAGCCAAAGAGTAAGTAGCATTATTATGTACTACTTTTACAACATATGGTCCAAACCATCGCTTGGCTAACTTTCAATGAGCACTATATTGATTGTCCAGGCTACTATCATAGACAAGTACCCAATCATTCTCTTGAATAGCTCTTGGACGGAGTCGATGATGCTTGTCAAACCTCTTCTTATTCTTTAATCTTGCTGTTTTCAGCCTTTCAATGGCTATCTTGACATCTTCTGGCCTTCTTTCAAGTTGCCTTATGCGCAGAGTCAGCAATTCTTCTCTATTCATGCCTTCATCCCAAGGTAAGATACTCCATGTGACAATGGACTCCTCAAAAGGCATAATAGGTGGCTGTCTATATATTAGTTCAGCCGGCATATAACCTGTTACTGCACTACGGGTAGTTCTATCAGCCCATAATGCGAATGGTAGCATTCTAGGCCATTCCTGTATCTTTCCTTTGCAAGATTTTGCTAAAGCTTTAAGAATTGGTTGATGTCCTCTTTCGCTCTTACCATTGCCTTCAGGGTTGTAAGCTGAAGTAAGAGATAGCTTAATTCCCAATTGAGCAAAGAAATGGCGAGCCTCATCAGTATCCAATTCTCCTCTATCAGCAGTTACTTTGGCAACACAGCCATACCTGCAAAAGACTTCTTCAAGTAAAAATCTACAAACAGCTTGAGTAGACTTTGTTGTCAAGGCTTTTCCTTCCACTTGATTTGTGAGATCTTCTCTAGCAAGTACTAGATATCTCATGTTCCAAATTCCTGTAGGCATGGTTACTAAATCAATAACCCATCTATAGTGAATGGATAAAGGATAGGTAGGCTCAAGCCCATCTCTATGTTTAACCATAGAGTATATTTGACAAACATGACAAGACTCAACAAAATACTCAATGTCTTTATACATGTTTTGCCACCAAAATTTCTCTTTTATTTTGGCAAAAGTGCCCCATATGCCTCTATGACTAGCCAATAGGATTTCATGAAATTCATGCATGACCTATCTTTGAGTCTTTTTGTCTCTTTAGACACGAACATGCGCCCTTCCTTTCTTTTTCGCATGCCTCCAAAGGTAACCATCTTTAAGAAAAAAGGCATAAGGTTTTCTCTTAATTCTCTTGAACTCTTCATTAGAACAATCTTCCTTCTTTGTCATAGTGCTCAAAAATTGGCCAATTTTTAACCAATCATCTGCATAATATTCCTCTTTAAAGTGTGAACAAACCATAGCAAAACATTGAGCATGTTGTCTAGTAGCTGCCCACTGTCCTTCTTTGCTTGTTTCATCCTTCCTTGCTGATGTACAATTTGTTTTAGCCACTGAACCTATTGTATTGCTGTAATTATTGTTGTGCCTACATTTTTGACTGCTGAATCATCATTAGATTCAGCTGTACTTATTGTTTTTAGATTTGTACCTGCATTTACAGCATCATTTATAGACTCTGATTCTTCTTCATCCATCATTTCTTCTTCATCCTTATATCTGGCATGCGAAAGCATGTCAGCAACTGGATTATCTCTTCCTTCTTTGTCGTTCATTAAGAACCTTCGCTCCAAAGCGGATTGCATATCTGTTGCCTTCAAGGTCGTCTTGACCAACTGCCCATCCTATTCCAATAGGACTTGTATCCACTGTGAGTATAATAGGCTGTCCACTAGAGTAATTAGCCCTCTTTAAGGTGGGGGCTGAAATTAGCAATTTCTTCAGTTTTCGAATAGCTTGAGTATGTTCTTTTTTCCATATAAACCTTTGGCCTTTTCTTAGCAGTTGATAAATATTTTCAGAGCAACATGAGCAAAATGTGGTATCGAAATAAGGTAGAAGACAGATGCACCAAGAAATCTTCTCACCTCTGAAACATTTGTACATATTTCCTGCATTTTGCTAATAGCATCAATTTTGGATGGATAAGGCTTTCAGCCATATGGACCACACATATGCCCTACCACAAGAACTTCTTCAACTCCAAAAACAGATTTAGCACCTGAAAGAGTAAGATGGACTTCTTCTAATTTAGATAAGTTTTGAGCACAATCATTAATATGACCGGAAACAAACTTTCGACATCCAAGTTCATTGAGTTCTTCATTCTTCTCATGAACTTCACATCCTTTGATTGGAACATCATCAAGGAAAGGAAGAGATAATTGAGGAATATAATCCCTCAATACTTTATGCATGGCATTCATCATGTGAGCTACTGAATTCGTAGCCCCTTGAGGTAGAGTACACATGCGGACTAAGCCAAGAGGCATCTTCATTGTGGTAATGTCTCCGCTTTCCAAAGCAAGCTGAAATTGGTCATAGCCTGAATATAAATCTCCCATGGAATAGATTGCTCTACCTGCAAAGGCTTCAGCAAATTCATTAACAGTTGGCCCTGATCCAACATTTCTAATTGTGACTTTATTGACAGGCTGTAAATCTTGAATGAATCGCAAAGATCCATTCTTCTTAGGAATGGTAAACCATCGGTTGGAATATGGAGCTGAGGATGGCTCCAATATTCGCATTTTTATCTTTTCATTTAGAAGTTTCAATAACTTAGGCAAAGGAGCCCTTGGTACCAGAATTGGTTTAAGATTCCAAGGAACATGTGGGACCGTAAAAATCACCATTGGTGCCACAATGCTTGGATCCACACAGCCAATTTCATGTGGCTGAAATGAAAAAGCTTTGCCATGATTCTTTAACATCCATATGAAGATTTGCTTTTCAGTTGCCTGGCACGAGAAAAGAGCCCACCAATTTTCAGCTTTTGTAGACTTTTTGCTATAAATTGGTGACCAATATCTTTAGGATCTCGAAGGCTTGGCTGCTTGGATACCCTTTCTGCCAGTCCTTCGCTTTCAGGTGGTAGAGGAGTGGCCACTGGCTTGATCTTTTTATCAACTATTTTAGACTTTTCTTCTACACTTACTTCATCCTTGTTTGGCTGTCCAAAAGCTTCATAATCTGCAAATTCTTGAATTATATCATACATATCCAATGTACATACCTGTATGGACTGATTTTCAGCTTGATTTTTAGCATGAACGGCTGTATACATTTCAGCCATTGTATCATTATAATTCAGCCCATAAAATAGCCCTGAAATTTCTTCATCTTTAGGTAAAACATCAATTTGCTTCAGCTCTTGTTCCATATGACACAAATAGTTTCTTTCAGCCTTATTCGTGGCTGAAAACTATTTATAACAGCCCACACTATTGGCTGTAAAAACTTGCAAGTCAGTTTTTGGCCTTACCTCCTTTATATGTGGAGGCAAATTTTTTATGACATGATGTACTGCCATAGCCTCCACTTATAGCAATGCTACCCAAAAACCCTTAAATTCTGGGGCATTAGGAGGAACAAGATGATCTCTCAACCGATCCGTATTCCGGTGATGATTTACACATACAGTCAAGAATTGGACAGCTTTGTCATTATCCTTACTTCTTATCCGAGCATATGATGAACCATCATCAAGGGCCTTTGTCTCTAAACGAGACTCAGAAATAAACGGTTGTCCAAGAATGATAGGATAGCTGCAGGAATCTTGAACAAAGAAATGAAATTCATATTTTACATTACCAATAGTAACTTGAACATAAGGGCATGCTGCATAAAGATCGCCAGAAGAGTTATTGGCTGCCTTCATGCACCATCCTGGGTCCACATCAATGGGCCATCCGGCATTCTCGTAGAGACTTCTTGACATAACATTAATCTCTGAGCCATGGTCTATAAGGGCAATGCATGGAGTTTCTTTTTCTTCGATCTTAACAACGGTTTTAGTAGTCGCCCTTGCCCAATGGGTGCGGGAGTAGTGACTACTAGGAATAATGTGAGCATCACTTTCTTCTTGCATGTTGTAAAGATGAGCTTCTTTCTTAGGCGTAGGCTGCACTTTAGATTGAGAAGTCCCTACCATAATAGCTTCTTCAATTTCTGCTTCATAGATGTCTTCATCTTTGGCTTCTATGGCTGCAATTAATTCTTTGATTGCCTCCAATCGAATCCCTTGAGTTTTCAGCTTCTCTTCATCCTGCAAATACACATGAAGTGCTTGCAAAAAAGCATGCACAGACTCTTCAGTTTCCTCACCAACATATTGTCTTTTTTGTTTAATTACATCAGTTATTACATCATGAAATCCTCGTTTTGCAATTCTGAGAATTTCACCTAATGTAAATTCAATTCTACTTCCAAGAATCCTTTCTTCTAGGATCCGTTTAAGATCTGTTGTGGTCTCTATGTCTGACTGTAACTTGAAACTGGGATGTTTGCTTTTTCTTTTTCCTTCTGTCTTCTTTGCTTGAGGGGCATCTCCCATATCAAGCTCTGGCGATGATGGAGTTTCAGCAGCCTTCTGCTAGTCTGGTTTACTTCTTGTCACGCGTTTAGTTGGCCCTGAAGAAGAAGGACCGGCAACATCTTTATCTCTTCTTCTCTTTTCTTCTATCATGGCTTCATGATTATTAATTTCAGTTAACCGGGCAAAAGCTGAAAATGAATCAACAGGCTCGGTCCAACTGGTTCTTCCTCGGATACATTGACTGGCAGTGGTTAAATCATCTTTGGTTGCCTTGCCTTGCTCCATGCGATCCAAGGCCTGCATCCACACTTTAGATTTTGCATTACGTTTACATGTTTTAACAATTTCATTAGTTGGCTCAATTTGCAATCCATAGGTTGCTGCATCAACAGCTGCATAGGCTATTCTTGTTGCTAAATCCTCCAATCTTTTCTTCATGCCACAGTTGCCGAAGTTTGGCTCAAGAGGAAGCCCGGTTTCGGTTGCATGAATTTTACCATCCTTCCAAAAGACTAATTTTTGTGCTTCAGCTTCACGGAATGCACCGACTTCCTCTTGTCATGCTGTAGGCTATCACACCAGATACAACATCTCTTGAATCCTTCACGTACAGGCCTTTGGGCTTGACCGGTCCCCTTTCTTCCGCTTTCACATCAAGCTTTTCCACTTTGGAATTAATATTTGTTAGATTAAGATGGAGATCCCGCATACTTTTAATTAACTCGTCCATGACATCCTTCTTTGGAGCTGGAATAGTAGAATTTCTTGGTTGCTCGGCCATAGAGATAGGAGGTTGAGAAACAGGAACAGGCTCCTTCATGGATTCAGTTGTTGCTGGGGTTGATCCCCATCTTAGGCGCAACCGCTCTCTTTGAGCAATCATATTAACTGCTTCAGTGACATCACTCCAAGCAGTCTTCAATCCCGTCTCAGAGTTAGGATCTTCAAGTCGATCAGTTAGCTTCTCTTGAAGGAAAGAATCTGCAGCCTTTAAAAATAATTCAATCTTCTGACTTTCCATACCTTGTTGATCGTCAGGATCTAGTTGAGCAAATTTGCTTTCAAATTCTGGATGAAGAGCAGTGGCGGTTAGATTCTTATTGGGCCTTTCGACCCATTCAGTGAAAACTTTCTTTGTCATAAGGCCAGAATCTTCAAGAAAAGTTTCTTCTCGAAGAGCCTTCTTGAACATGGACCATCCCGCGTCTTTTTGGAAAAGACCATGAATTCGGTCCTGGAGACCATGCACAGCCAGACGGGCAAAATAACGGCTCCAGGCATGTTGAGAAACTCCAAAGAAGACCATCTTGTCAGTATAGAGGTGGATAAAAGAGGACACATTTTTCCCATTAAATTGCTTGGGCTCTTGCACCAACTGCTTCCAAAGCTTTAATGGCAGCAGCATCAATCCTCTCTTCTTCTTGTCTCCGTTGTTGTTGCAATTGCAACTGCTGTTGAAATTGCAATTGTTGTTGTTGGCTTTCTTGCATCAGACGAACCAACTATTGCAAGGCATCTCCTCCCGAACTTGATGACTCTCCCATTGGACTTCTTCTTCTACACAGCGGACCTTCATGTCGGGTTCACCACTATCGTCCTTTTAAGGGTTGAAGGTCTACCACCGGGGCTTAGTGCAGAAGAGGAGTATGGGATTGAAAGTTCAGGAAAGGGATAAAGATTGGGGTTTAACAAGATCCGGGTTTTAGAAATGATTTAGATGTGGAAGAAGAATTCAAGCTTTTTCTATGTATTAAGCATACATGAATGGAATAAATAACTCTATCTTGATTACATCAAATGCCTTTGGATACATAATCCATAACATAAAGGATATACTCAGATTCTTAATCCAAATATGAATATCAAATGCAAGCTCTAATGGCTTTTATTTCAAGTTTATAGATGGATGAGTTAATGAGTGAGCAAGAGGTAATCCATGGTTATTTAATCCTAGTTTTTGTTTTGAGAAGATTTGAGGACAATCACAAAGTGTTTTATACCTTAGGTATTTGGTCCTCTTATGTGTTGCACTTATCCTAGAGATGTCTAAGAATATCAAGGCACCTATTCTCGTACATGACAATTCTTTCTCTCACCAATATAATGCAAAGTCAACTCCCAACTACGAAAAAGAATCATCAAGGATAGAATGCCAATTTGCAAAAATATATTAGATGGGATGTGCATTAGGAGTGTAATTTCTTTCATATTATGAAGTTCCATGGTTCACCTCACATTAAGGATCACTTTCTCAATAGTTTGGAGTCCATGCATGTTTATCAACATAGAGTCAACAAACAAGCACATAGAGCTATTCGAGAACATTATGAAAGCAAAAGAGGTCTCATTACAAGAGTGACATGCACTGAGGTTGATATGTTTGAGACACAGTGTGATTTTTTCAGCTAGATGAATGCCTCTCAGACACCTATTCCTTCTAACTTTGCAAAGTTTCAAGTACAAAATGAAGAGAAACATTGCTCCATTAATAAAAGTCAATATTCATCAAATCTCTCTCCATGAGAGTTTTTATGTGACACTTGTAGATGTACTATTGTATTACAAGTTGGTTCAATGCTCAATGATGACAATTAATAAACGTCATGTTGGTTTCACCAAGAGAGGACACATTTTAAAATCTATTGATAGCATTAACAAGAACAAAGTAGGGGAGTACATTGCAAAGATATTATGAAAAATCATTGAAGATATAGGGCCTCATCATGTGGTGCAAGTACATTGAAAAATTCCATCAAAGTTGTACAAGAGCATTATCCAAAGATTATGAGAAGACTACCTATGATGATTACAACACCTAGTACTCACCCAATTTAGCATTTAAGGAATTTGTATGAAAAGGAAGATACATGTTAGTGTTCTAGTATTATTGATGATGGCAAGAAAGTTACGTTCATGTTTATTCTCAAGAGAGGTCAATGCTTGATATTTAAGAGACTTCAATGTCATGCATGCTAAATCTTCTTACTTAGATATGATTTCATACTCACTTTTATAGTTTTGAAATCTTACTTCAAAGTAAGGGTGCTATAATATATATGTTCTCATGCATAAATATGTGTGATTGGGAGACTGAGCAAAAGTTAAGATCATGTTTATTCTCAAGGGAGATCAATTATTGATATTTAGTAGGCTTGGATGTCATGAATGCTAAAGCTTCCTACTTAGATATGATTTCATACTCACTTTTATAGTTTGGAATTCTTACTTCAAAGCAAGGGTGTTATAATAGATATGTTCTCGTGTATGGATATGTGCTATCGGGAGACTAAGCAAAGTGTGCAAGTGAGGGACAAGGTTACCAAGTTTCATTCCATATGTCCAATCAAAGACAAGTAGTGGCGGTCTATAGCTAATGCATACCACGTAATGATCCCTATCACATATGCTATACACAACATAGACGAGAGGGTGGAAAATATGGGAAAAGTATGGATGGTATGGTGGACAATGTAACAAAGTTTGCTTCTAATGAGATTAAGGACTCCATTACAAAGCCATGCCTAAAACCTTTGAAGTATTCTTAAAGGAAGGTGTTGCTAAAATATTTCCACGAAAGGTGGAATGCTATCCATAAATTATTGCATAGTGTCTCGCATATCAAAATGTTTCATGTAGAAGATGAGTTGGCATGAAAAGAATATGTTAAGGAGATCTCGAGATTTAGACTAAGAGAAGGTGTCTTCTCTAATCTCTTTGTGTAGGAGATGACCAAGAAGCAACTAGCATGGAAGTGGTGGAACATGAATACAAGGGATACTTGTCCACATTTGACATCCCTCATAAGACATGTATTGGTACAATGAGCTAGCAACTCTAGCTCAAAGAAAATTGTGAGAGCACATATAAATATGTGCATAACACTATTTGAAAAACGTATTGGCAAATAGAATTGAGCGGTTTATGTACATCTATTGCAATGATTGGATCTTGTGAATTATTAAGAGCAATGACTATGAGGAGGGTATATCCCTAAGGACGTACAACTATAAGAATGTAATATAGAAGTATTAATCTCTTATAGGATCAATCATTTTGAGGAAAATAATAACATTGTTGTAATAAACATTAAGATGCACTAGATTTGCATTTGTATTGACTTTGATGCAAGTTCAAAAGAACTTTAAGCTTTGTAAATGATCGACCCATAAAAAGTTGTAAGCTTGAACATTTACAATATGTAACAATTAACTTAATATATAGTGAAATAATATTTTCTTGTATCACAATTCATAAATTTTGAAAGTTGAAAAGAAATAGAGAATCGAATAGCTATAGTACTACAAGTTGAACCCAATAACATCAACCATTCTCCTCATTTAGCGTATAAGGTATCCTCAACTAGATTTTAGCCAAATTTCAAGTTGGAAGTACTCTCTTATTTAATTTTCTCATAAGATTATGTATAAGGTATCCTCAATATTTTATACAAGGATTCGATGTAGATTTAGCATGGAGATGCAAATTGAGTATGAAACCATTATGAAGAATGACATTTGAGAACTACACTACAAGATACAAGTCTCATATCGACATTCAAAGAGACACAAATGTTCATAAAAAAATTGCCCCCTTTGTCACTAAAAGCGTTAGAATAAACATCTCTACAAAATCGTCACAGAAACCATTGATATTTGAGTCGCATTGCTATATGCACCACTATTTGCATCACAAATAATGACGGTTTGCAATGTGCATAGCGACGACAATAGCGACGTGTGTAGAGAAATCAATGATGCTAATATCGATGGTTATAGAGAAAAAAAAATTGGCAGGGCAGCCACCATGTGCTGTATAATATTCTGCAAAAAGCAATTAAATGTTGGTGTAATGAAGCATTCAACTAGGAAAATAAATCTAACAAGAAATCTAACTAAATTGAATTAGACATAAAGTAACAAAGAACTATTGCACCAAGACATCTTGCCATGTATTGATGATGAGAATTCCAAAGAATACATGACAGCCATGGCTGATGCTTCATCTAACAAGAAGGAAGCTAACTTCAAGAAAGTAAACAGTAAGATTTTTGAATGAACCAAAAGATGTCTTCTCTTAGCCTCTTGCCTTCTTTATCCTAACTCCTCATCTCCAAAGTTAAGGGCACATTTACATAGGCAAGGGCTGGCTGGAAATTACAAGGTATGGAAGTAGCATGATTCCCAATTACAAAAGTATCAAGGTATTTTCTTTTATGACAAACCATCCCGTCCTAAGATGGTTTTGTCCTCAAAACCAAGGATAAATGGACCAAATCCAAGCCAAGGATGATAGTAATTATGTCCATGTAGCTGCAATACGATAGGAAAGCACTTTCCATAGAAGAGAGACCTTTATGTATACCAAACTGTGAGTAAATTGGCTGCTGTCCAAACAGGGCTGATTTACAAAAACTGTCATAACTTCTGATAGAATGGTCCAAATGACACATATGAAGTATAAAAATGAAGTATACAATCCCTATGATCACCCCGTAATGTCAAAATCAATTTTTAATAACGTCAGGACAATTTTATTTCCAATAGAAATATCTCACAGCAAGCTATCCCTGCACAGCGTGTCATGTATCATCCTGCAATAACCAAGGAAAATCATTCACATAAGTGGATGATTGCCAAGAAGATTCCTCTATAGGTAAGCTCCTCCGCTTAATGAGGCACTTAGTAAGAGTATGATTTCTGAGCACTTTTTCTCTCCTTCCAATAATACTTTCAGGTTCATATATAACAAGTCCCGCTTCTTCCATTGGTGGCAACTCTTCCAATACTTGCACTTCAGGTCCAACATACTTCTTAAGCTGTGAAACATGAAATACATCATGTATTCTAGTGGAAGAAGGTAGTTGAAGCTTATAAGAAAGCTCTCCAACCTTGTCCACTACCAAATATGGTCCATAAAATCTGTGAGCAAGCTTATTGTTCCCACCCTTCAATGAAGAGTAGTGTGTCTTGGGCACTTTAAGAAACACCCAATCTCCAAATTTGAAGTCCAAATGTCTTCTCTTCTCATTTGCAT
Source organism: Lygodium microphyllum (assembly GCF_053477565.2). Lineage (NCBI taxonomy): Eukaryota > Viridiplantae > Streptophyta > Polypodiopsida > Schizaeales > Lygodiaceae > Lygodium > Lygodium microphyllum. Next base: position 71,699,493 of record NC_141142.1, read on the forward strand.
AGGCTTTCATTACTTCTTGTGCTTTCCTTATGCTGTCCTTGCATTGTCTCATGAGCGATTCCATCCTTTCTAACTCTTCCTTTGCTTGGGGGTTGACATCTTCATGAAACAAAACTGATGGGATTTGGACTTTGTACCCATAAAGTGCTTCAAATGGAGACATAACTATGTTCATGTGATGCGTATTGTTATAACAAAATTCAGCAAGGTAGATCCAACGATCCCATAAAGCTTGTGTGTCATGATAATAATGCCTAAGGTACACTTCCACCCAGTGATTGACCCTTTCCATTTGCCCATTGGTTTGGGGGTGATAGGTTGTACTAGGAGTGAGAAAAGTACCCATAGAAGAGAATAGAATTCTCCAAAAGTTGCCCATACATTTTGTATCTCTATCCGATACTATTCTCATTGGCATACCATGCAACTTGAACACATCTTCCATAAATTGCTCAGCCCCCACTTGCCTTGATGAATATTGTATTTTGGTTGGAATAAAGTGGGCTGATTTAGTCAATCAATCAACAACCACATAGATACTATTCCATCCATGACTAGTAGTAGGTAATCCCGTTATAAAGTCCATGGAAATGTTGGTCCATTTTCCCGTATATGTAAAGGATAAAGGAGTCCGGCTGGTAATAAAGTGGAGTCCTTATTTTGTTGGCACTCTAAACACTTGGATACATACTCCTTGACATCCTTCCATAAACCCTTCCAATAAAAACTTTTATGGACCTTGTCAAAGGTCTTGAAAAGACCCAAATGTCCAGCCATTGGTGATGAATGCATCTCATGGAGCACTTTCAGCTTGAATTTACTGTTAGCAACCAAGTACACTTTACCCTTGAACCATAAAAGTCCATTATGCACTTTGAAATTCAGAAATTCTTCATCATGTCCTTGCTGCAATTTCTGTAAAATCTGGACAGCATGCTCATCCAACACATATTCTTCTTGGATGTTATTTATCCAATCCTTATAAATTGTAGACACTGTAGATAAACTACATGCTCACATTCTAGATAACGCATCAGCCACAACGTTATCCTTTCCAGCCATATATGCTATTTCAAAATCATATGACTGCAAGGTAGCTAGCCATCTCTTTTGCTTGGGAGAAAGGTTGGGCTGTGAAAGGAAATACCTCAACACCCTATGATCACTTTTGACCTTAAAATGTGTTCCATAGAGATAATGATGCCATTTCTTGATTGCATGTAGAATAGCAAGCATCTCTTGCTTGTATACATGCATCTCCCTCTCTTTGTCATCAAATTTTCTGCTCTCAAATGCAATGACACCATGCTCTTGAATCCAAATAGTCCCTAAACCTCTACCACTAGCATCCGCGTAGATGGTAAAAGACTTGGAAAAATCAGGGTAAACTAGTATTGGTGCTGAAACAAGTAATTGCTTCAACTCATTAAAGCTCTTGTCGGCAATTTCATCCCAAAAGAAGGCATCTTTTTTTAGTCGATCAGTCAGAGGAGCTGCAACATGAGCATAATTCTTCATAAACCTATGATAAAAAGATGATAATCCAAGGAAACCTCTTAAAGAAGTAGCATTAGTTGGGGTAGGCCATTCTTTGACGCATTGCACCTTCTTAGGATCCACTTTGATTCCATCTTCTCCCACTATATGACCCAAGTATTCAACTTCCTTCGTCATAAACGAACACTTAGTTGCCTTGGCAAACAATTTGTGCTTCCTCAATATATTAAAGACTTCTTTGACATGCTGTAAATGGTCCTCTTTGCTCTTGCTATAGATTAAAATGTCATCAAAGAACACCAAAACTGTCTGAAATAGCAAGGGCTGAAGTATCTTATTCATAAGAGATTGGAATGTGGTTGGAGCATTGGATAAACCAAAAGGCATAACCATGAATTGATAGAGGCCTCTTTCTGTCCTAAAGGCTATATTGAACTCATCCCCTTCCTTCATGTGTATTTGATGGTACCCCGATCTCAAGTCAATTTTGGAGAAAACCTTAGCATTCTTCAATTAATCTAAGAGGTCATCTATTCTAGGTATTGGATACCTATTATTGATAGTGACTTTGTTAAGATCACGGTAGTCGATACACATGCAAAAAGAACTATCTTTCTTCTTTGCAAGAAGGACCAGAGAGGCAAAATGCGATTGGCTTGCCTTGATAAGACCCATTTCTAATAGCTCTTTCACTTGATGCTCTACCTCTTCCCTTTCCACCTTGGAGAGGCAATAAGGTGGTTTGTTAATAAGCTTGGTGTTGGGCAACAAGTCTATAGGATGATCCACTTCTCTTTTGGGAGGAAGAGAAGAAGGTGGCTGAAAAATATAATCATAATCCTTTAGCAACTTGCAAAGACATGGATCTATGTCATTGGTAGAAGGAGAGGGCTGATCCTCATCAATCTTTGAAAGAAGAATAGTGAACATGCATGCCTTTGCATTTATCTCTTTTTTAATCTTCTTAGGGCTGATCACCTCTATTTTCTTCTTCTCAACACCATGTAGGATTACTTGCTGTCCACACCATTGAAATTCCATTTCAAGCTTGTTAAGATCCATAGTAAATCTGCCCAAAGATTTCAGCCAATTGCAACCAAGTATAATGTCAATGGGACCCATTTCTAATGTGATCAAACTCACTGATGTAGTGCATAATGGAGATAGAGTGATAGGAACATTTGGACAACATTGATTACTATTTTCAAAATCTCCATTGGCCACTAGGATTTTTAGGAAAGAAGGCATATCTTGTGTACTCAATTTCAACCCATTGAGTGATTTGGAATTAATAAAACTATGTGTGCTGCCCGTATCAATGAGTATCTGAGCGGTCCTTCCGTTGATTTGGCCTTTGAGGTGTAGGGTATTGTCCCCCTCTTGAACCACTCCATGCGTCATTTGATATGGAACATCGCGAGGGATGTAAATCAGTCCAAGAATCATCCATGTAATGACCACCCGTATCAAAAGGAAAGCCATCCATTGGGTCATAAAACTCGTCAAGGATACTCTCTTCATTTTCATGCATCTCTTCTTGAGTAGTAGAGCCTTCAAGCTGTGCTAGACTTCCCTCAATAGGTTCAGCATCAGAATCAACAATGTCTTCATAGTTTTCTCTCTCAATCTCTCATATACATATACACTGTTTTGATAGAATTGGCTATCTCCGGCTCTCTCTCTCTCTCTCTATCAATAGTACATCACCTCCTCACTACAATTCTCTAATAATTAATCTCAATAATCCTTATTAGTTTGTGGATACACCTCTCAAGAGATATGTCTGATGTGAAGAGGCACCAGAGCCATTACAGTGTCTCTTCATAGCTCACTACTGTCATCGTCACTTTAGTCTTCTCTTCAGTCTTCAGCAGCAGCAACTACTTCTTCGATTTGTTTTAGCTCTTTTGAACTTAGATTCATCCTTTACAAAAGTTAGAAAACTTTTCCAAAGTCACACATACATTCCACATAACACTTACAGAAGATCTACAGAACAGAACACAACAGATACAGAGGCTCTACAGAAGGTCTATAGAGGATTACAGAAGGTCATCAGAGAACATCAAATCCTCATAACTCATACTAAAACCATTCCAAACTATTAAAAACTATTCAATAAACCTTCAAAATATTTCAACCTTCATGAATCATCAATCCATGCTTCATACAGAAGAAAATCAAAACAAAACAGAAGCTATATAGAAGGTATCAGAACCAATCAGAACCTCAACAGAACCTATCAGATCATCACAGAACTTCATATTTCTACTGAAAATCATCATGAACTTCCAAAACATAATCAATATCATCCAAAACACTCTCAAACACTTCCATTAACAACCATACATCACTCTAAATCCATCGAAAATCAATCATTCAGACCTCAAAAACAACAAAAATCAATCAAAAATTCAGTCTTTTTCCACTCTCAACATATCCCCACACTTAGAAAGGAAGCGTCCTCGCGAGCTAAGGAAAAGAAGAATATAAGTCCAGTAAAGAGCTCAATTTGATATTCTTCAGTATCTTCAACAATCATTCCACCACGACCCCAACTTATCACCTATATCTTTAGAAAAGAATACTACTAAAGGAAAACTTCGTTATTCATTAACACATCTGATAAACAATAGAAAGTCATAACAAATTTGTAAAGGATATAAGAGGTTTCTTCTTCATCATCTCAAACTATCCAACTAGCATCAGCACCACTGCAATTCTCCAAAAATGTATCTCTCGAAAGCAAATCGAATAGGCAACCACCACAATCTCATCACATAAAATTAACCCACAACACAAACACTAAACACAAAATAACCATCTGAATGACACCTCTAAAAAGAGAGATATATATCATTAAGAATCATCCAAAATACATTGCAAAGGCATCAATGAAGGTGATCCCTCTTGAAGGCTTGATGATTACGAAAGCAATCCAGGGATAAAGACTCATCCACAAAGGATTTTGGAGGATTCTAAAAGAATGGAAGGCAGCACATCCGTTCTAGCAAAACAAGTTATCTGATAGGGTAGACAAAGGGCATGAAAATATAGGACATCCAACTATTGGGAATCAATGTTCACATTGACATTCATAAAAAGCTTTGGAATGGCCTTCTAATCATGATGGGAATGCCTATGCATATATGCTAGTACCAAGCAAAATGGGTTGTCAATCTCACTGAAGGATCTAGAGATTGTGAATATTGGTGAGAAAAATGGAGGTAAATTTTGGTATGCTTGACTAGCAGTTGTCCAGTCCCCTAGAATTAATGGCCAATTAATCTGTGGTTCCGTGAGAGAATCAATTGAGCTTCATCCTCTTCTTCTCGGAATCTACTGATCAAATCCTTCGTACCAACTATCCAACTGAGGGGTTTGAGAAATAGAAGTGGCAGGAGATGGAAGTGGAATAAGTAAAAGAGGATGAAGAGATGGGTAGGCAAAATCATAAAATGAGGAATAAGCTAAAGAAGGAGTGGCGAAAATTTAAGCGAATCAGTTAGGAAAGGTGTCAATTGATAAGCAAGAAAAGTAGAAGGTATATGGATAGATGGAGAAGGACATGATGGAGAAGGGGAAAAGAATCGATCTTCAATGAAAGAACAATAGGTAAAGATTGTAATTTGAGGAAAACCCTGAGGTTGGAAAAGGAGAGGTAAGATGGCTACTGAGTTGGATTGATAAAGGGAAAAATAGGCATCATAGCGATGGGCCATTTGTTGATAGTACAATAAGCTAGGAATAGAGGGACCTAAAATAGATCGTCGATGGTAGGCATCAAAGAAGGATGAATCAAATGGATGGTTCTTGGAAAGATAATTATACTAATCTTCAAATTCTTAGCCTTGCACTTGGACTTATGGTCAGGTGACCATTTCTCCCCGCACTTGAAACATAGGCCCTTGGCATACATTTCTTTGAGCTTGTCATTTGCCTTGGGTAGGGGCTAAAATTTTGGCACTAATATCAATCCTTTTTCCATCAAACTTATTTTTAGCATTAGATCTGAAATTGTTGCCCTCATTTGGCCCATAAATAGTGGGAAAAGTTGATATCTTGCTGTAGATATTGCTGTGAACATTTATTGGCTTCCCACTATGCTGAAATCAGTCCTTGCATGCCCATAATGGCTTGATGACTTTGGGAACTGTGCAGGCTGAAATAAATGCCCTGTTTTTGGCTGGAAACTCTTGTATTTCTGCCCATAATGCTCAGCCAATTGAATGGTAGCTTGCAAAGATGTAGGCTTCATGGCTCCAACTTCAGATGATAAGGTAGACTCCAAACCAAATATATACTTGTTCAATTTGGCATTATCGGAGACTCCGTAAACATACATTGAGAGGTTTAAAAATTGATTTGAATACTCTCTAACCGAAAGACCACGTTGCTCAAGGGCGTACCATTTCTTTTCCAAGCGCTCTTTTTCAATGGGAGAGACAAAGACTTCAATCATAGCATTCTTTAGTGCTTCCCACGATAAGAAGTCATGCCCAATTCTTGTCATATATCTCCACCAAGTATGTGCATAGCCTTCTAAATGAACGGCTGCAAACTTCACTTTGGCATTTTTGGGCCTTGGATAAAGGGAAAAGTACATCTTCAATTTGTCAAACCACTCCTCCAACTCCGTAGGTGAAGGATTCTCCCCTTTGAAATTTGAGATGATAATCTTCTCTTTATACTCTCTCTCATATTGAGGTGGTTGCCCATTGTGGTGCTGCTGTCCATTATGGTGTTGTTATCCAAAAGAGTTACCAAATGAGCCTTACCTAGGGAATTCATTATTCCAAGTTCCTTGTGCAAATGGGTTTGCTGTCCATACTGCATACCATGACCTTGTGGCTGGAAATAATGTCCTTGAGGCTGTCCTTGAGGCTGAAAATGAGTGTTACCCATATTGAAAGGTTGTCCATGGTACCCTTGATGTTGTCCATGCATAGGAGTATTAAATGGTGGTTGCTACCCACTGTTTTGTTGAGGCCAACCATGATTGGATAAAGGGCTTGGCCTATTAGGTTGGACTTGAGTATGAGGATTGTATTGTTGTGCTGTCCATAGGAGTTTGGGGCTGAATTCACATGCCCTTGTTCATGCCCACCAATATTAAGTTGAGGGTAGAACTGTTTATAAAATGGATTGCAACCATGGATGTCCTCTTCATGCCTAGAGCTTTCTTGAATCCTATCATGTGGATCTTGCCCATGTGGCTGAGACTAGGCCTTTGATTGATAGGGCTGAGGCTGAAATGAAGTGGATTGTATAAAATCTTTGGCCTTTGATGATTCCCCAATCTCAAATTGTCCTCCCACCTTTGGAGTAGAGGGTTTGGGTTGGTCTTTAGCCAAAGGAGGGTTTGGAACATTAGGACCAGCTGTAGGAAACATCTTTTCACTAAAGATAGCCACTAACTTGTCAATACCTATCCTCATATCATCACAACTTGATTTCATCTCTTTAATATCATTTGAGAGTTGTTGTAGGCTGTTAGAGTTCATGGAAACATGGGACGTCTCAACTCCATTCATTGGTTGATTGATAGGAGAATGAGTGGAACTTACATCAACCTTTTCATTCTTATAATGCCTATGGTATATAGCTTCTTGAGGTCTTTCATGTTCATGTTCATGTTGGTATTCTCTCAGTTCTTCATTGATGGTCTCCAAAATAGGATCCTTTTTCTTGTTCCTTGCCATGAGTAACTTCCTGTCCTGTATATACAGCATAGGAAAAACTCAAATATCTTGAGTTCTAGTGCTCCGAATAACAAGATATTTGGCTTTCCTTGAAGCTTAAGAAGTCCCCTTTCTAACAAACTATCAGGTATTGAAAGTAGTTGAATACAAAAAATTCTGTAGACAGTTTACTGTAGCTGTCTGGAAATTCCTACACCCAATGAATGCTCTATTTTGATCATATAATGACTTGTACCTTCAATTTTCATGTATCTATCAACTGTATAGAACTATAAGGGAATTGCATACATCTGCCAAAACTAAAAATACCCTCTGTAATAACCAGAATGAATGAATAATCCATAGTAGACTGCAAGATTAATGGGACCCTGCTTGTATAACTTGCCCCAAAACCTTAATGCTGATCCACTGTCAAAATACCATGTTGAAAACTGAATTCTTGTTCCCTTAGGTGGTACCTACACCTGAACTTTAAATACGTGGGATCCGAGACTTGAGGGGTGTGCAAATTTTCCTCTCAAGCCAGTTTGTGCTCCCCTTCAGGGTCCTTGTCAGTAGGGGAGGGTCACCTCTCTTTTGTCCTACTAACTCGCCCGGCATCCACTTGTTCAGTGTAAATTCTCTCACTTTCTTGTTTAGTAAAAATCCTTTCACTTTCTTCTTTAGTGCAAAGAATGTTGACCCTCGTGGGTATATACATGGAAGTTCAATGCTAAGTTCTAAAAATTAGCATGAAATGCATGGAATGAAAAGAATTTGATTGCCCTTTTGATGATATGCAAGAACTTGAATAGAATAGGTTGAAATTGAATTGGGAATAGGTAAGGGATCACCTCAGTGCAGTGACTCATTGCTTAACAATTCTTATTCCACTTACCATTGGGTAAAATCTTTACTCACGTCAATGAACAAAAGGAGCAAACAATCCAATATCAGGGTTAGGTAAATGAAATGAGAATTTGAGGCACTTGGAAATTGTTATTTCAACGAATGAGATTGATTATGCTATGATCAATCACTAACATAGCTCTATGGATTTCCTCATGAAATTTATTTGATAGAATGAATGGGATTCTTTATCATTTTAATCCCTCTTTCATCAATTGGACTTAGCTCAGCAAAAGGATTTATAGAGAGATTAAAATTGATTAGAATACTTCTTAAGCTGGTAGAAGAAGAGTGTTGTTGTTGATGAAGGAATCTCCCCAAATAGAACTTGACTTTAGCAAATAAAGCTTGATTTCAGCTTCAATTAATCCGAGAAATCCCCATTTTAGCTTTCCAATGCTAATATCTAGCTTCTTGATCAAGAATCTTCATGAAGAGTGCTCCCATTAACCATTGGAACAAAAATTTGATGAAGAAGGCTTCAATAGAGAAACCACTTGAGTTGAAGATGCTGATTACTCTTCATTGTATAAAGTAAGCTTCAAGAACTTCAAAATTTGAAAGAGAATCCAATAATTCCCTTCCTTCTATTGACATTGGCTGCCCCTTCCATGAATCCTTCAAGAATCCACTCCATTCTTCCACAATGGCTGAAAATCCATGCAATGTTGGTACTATCCTTTGTGTAGAGGCTTCAGGAAGTGAGATTGACCAAAAGCCCCATGATCCTGATGAGAAATCTAAGAAAATAAGCTTGTGTCCAAAATTGTCCTTGTTAGGGTTTTGTGAGAGAAGGAAAGACTCAAGATGGAATAAATCTCCTCAAATCTTGGAAGAGACCAACTGCCAAAGGAATTAGGAGCTTGGTATGGCTTAGCTAGAGCTTATGAGCTCCAAATTTCACCACGTGATGCAGGAATATGATCAGGCGCAGATCACACAGCCTGCATACTCTCATACCACGTTGAAAAGAATTAAGTAATACACTCAAGATTGGTAGTCCATGGAAAGCTCAAGTGGTAGGGAAGAAGCTTGCGAGGTAAAATGGCAAGATAGAGTCCATGGCTTGAAGGTAGGATCATAGATTTCCATGGTTTCTATGAGAGAAGATTGTAGGAAAAGTGAAGAACCCCTGTTCTTGAAAAGTAATCATAGTTTAAGCTCCACTAAGTCATGTAACTCTCATTCTCTTCAAACCTACCCCAATTTTGGTCCAAATCTTGGTCATGACATGCCAAAATGGTTGGAGCTTGCCATTGCCCACTGATTCATGCGAAGAACCTCCATCTTAGTCACGGTTTGTAAGAGTTCTCCATGTCAGACCATGGTTATGGAAGAACTAACTCTTGTGACTGAATTTTAACTACGGTTTTCACTCCCTAGTCACTGTAACTAAATCTATTGCATGAAAATGACTTCTGACAAGATCTAAACTAAGCTCTGATACCAATGTAATGAAGCATAGAAAAGAAATCTAACAAGAAATATAACTGAACTGAATTAGACATAAAGGCCATGTATTGATGATGAGAATTCCAAAGAATACATGACAGCCATGGCTGATGCTTTATCTAGCAAGAAGGAAGCTAACTTCAAGAAAGTAAACAGTAATATTTTTGAATGAATCAAAAGATGTCTTCTCTTAGCCTCTTGCCTTCTTTATCTTAACTCCTCGTATCCAAAGTTAAGGGCACATTTACATAGGCAAGGACTGAATTTACAAAGGCTGGAAATTACAAGGTATGGAATTAGCATGATTCCCAATTACAAAAGTATCAAGATATTTTCTTTTATGACAGTTTGGTACGCAATGGTCGTCAAGACGAGCATAAAAACTACTTGAATGAACAAGACTAATAATTTATAGAATAAGTATAAGACTAGTGATGACAACTCATGACATTACATGGAACCATGGAGAGAGAGGAGAGCCAAAACAAACATGAAATTCTATCTCTGATTTTATACAAAGAATGATAAGTACATCTAAGGAATAGTACATGGAAGATGCATGCACATATCACAAAACGAAAAAAGAAGAGGGTGTGAACTCTACGAATCCAAGTGTGAGCCATAGATCCTCACCATCAAAAAGCTCATCCGTCCCCGCGATGCAAAGGAGCATTGAAGGGACTATGCAAAATGAACAACTACACATTAGTCCACCATACATAATGCATTTTAAAAAATAGTGACTACAAACAAGAATGATGTGATTGACTTTTTTGGTCTCCATGCACGTAGAATCTATCGATTAAGTATAGTGAGATAGTGTTTCTCTACATATTGAGTCTCCAAACCTGTAGAATCGCGGTTTGTGATGGAGTAGTGCAAAGAAAATAGAATACAATTGTTAGAAACATGATTAGTAAAAGTGATATTGCAAAAGAAAGCAAAAATAATTTAAAAAAATCTTACAAAGTCCTCTAGATAAGTCATGTGGCCATCAATCCCCAAATGATGCACAACCCCTGCCTCCAATCGTGCCCTTGCTGCCTCCCACTACTGCTGTTGCCAACATCTTGGAGAATCTATAGCCTCCTTCTCCCCGAGTCTCGACCAATTATCTAAGTCTTGCCAATCCAGGTTTGAGGCACCACTCTTGAGTGCCTTGCATGCGACTGATCGTCTATGTGACATATATGCACACATACACTCCATCATCCACCCAGTGGAAAACCTCTTTGCCATGGTAGATACTGAAAACTCCTTATGCAAGGATGACACTATATATTCCTTGTTCCCCTTAGGTATATTCTTCCAATGGTCCGAGACATTGTGCCTAAAAGCTTGTTTGTACAACTCTCTTATGTGAGACATCACTGTCCTCCCCTCATCGTTCATGATCACAGCACATGTCCTGTCATCTACGAGGTATCCATATCCCTCTAGCGTACGTTTAAGATGTTTCCTCTTCCACCTACTACAACCATGCTCTTGGGCATAACCAGGAGAACCCTGTATATCTGGCATACCCACGAGGGTAGTATCTCTTGGAGTACCATCCATAGGTGTGCCACTTGCAGACGGTTGAGAAAAACCCGAAGTCATTGGAATAGATGTCCCTACTATTGAGATGGCAAGCTCAACACGTGCGGACATTGATGATGGACCACCGGGCTAGATGGATCCGCACATCTACACTTAGCACATTGGTGGTCATTATTGCACTCACATGGCACCATTGACTTATCACTTATTATATTTAGTTTGTTACACCTACCTACAGCTAGCAAAGATATAGCGCCAGTCGATTAGTATAGTCGGTTATGCACTGTTTGACTTAGAAGGCCACTTTCCTTTATGTTGTATCTTATCTATACCTTATGTACATTGTATAGTGGGTGTAAGAAGGAAGAAGAAGAAATCAGCAAGAAAACGTTTTGGCCTCCATCTCTCTTCTTGTGTTCTTGAGTGAGCTTCCTCTTGTATATACAGTGTGTGCTTGGCGCAAGACCTCGAGCAAAGTTCCCCACCACACGATTCTTGACATGATATCAGAGCCATACCACTGAGAGAGGCTAATTTTGAAGGTTGAAGTGAAGGAGAAGAAGCAAGATTCGAGCAAGCAAGCAATGGGTAAGAAGCTCTCCCATTCTTCCACTCTCTCTCTTGGATAGTGCCTGTGGAGGCACCGGAAGCAGGGTAGAGCGAAAATCTCAGATTGCTGTGAGATTTGGCGTGCGAGTAGAGCACTGTATACTCTGCAAAAATTCCCTTTAGGACTTGGCCGTAGTTATTTTGGGTGTTTGAGGCCGTTTCAGGCCCCGTTATAGAGCCGCAAGGTTGCGGATAGCTATTTTAGGGTACATTGTGATTTCGACTGTATTGACCGAAAGTGGATGCATATGTTGCAGATTTTGAATCTATAATTTTTTGAGGTGTTTGCAGGAATCAAACATAAGGTTTATCTACAAACAGGTTCTAGATTACATGTACTATTGAGCAATCAGTGAAAAAGGTTGCTTGGTGTATTGCCGTGCATGTGTTGTGAAAGATTGCAGAAGACTAGCTTGCTATGTTGTGTCCTTGTTTGTGATAATGGCAGAGAACAATGAAAATCCCACTATTGAGATGCTCAACAAGAACAACTGCCCTTTGTGGAAGTTCCGTGTGATGAACTTCCTCATTGGAAAGGGCCTTTATGAGTTTGTTTTAGGTGAAGAAAAGGAGTCAGAGCTGGGTATCCCACCGACTGTAGATGAATTAAAAGCATGGAAAGAATGGAATGCAAAAGACAAAAAGGTGATGTACTGGTTATCTACAGTCATTGATAATATGATGTTGGGACATATCAGGAATGCAGAAACTGCACATGCAGCTTGGACAATTTTTGAGAACATGTTCTCAGTAAATACAAAGGCACGAAAGATTCAACTCAAGTAAGAGTTGAATGCCTTGAAGAAAGGGAAAATGTCTGTCAATGAGTATCTGTTGAAGGTGAGAAGCATTGTAGATGCTTTAGCAACGATAGATGCAATGCTTGATGATGATGATCTGGTTTCATCCACTTTGAGTGGCCTTAATAATGAGAAGGCATGGAAATCATTTGTTACTTCAGTATATGTACGGAAGCCATTTCTAGATTTTGATGAGCTGATCTCTCTCATGATTATTACCGAAGAGATCAATATGTAGGGTGACTCATCCGAAAAAAATGGTGAATAGCTTCAAGAATTTTACTCAAGTTTAGGAAGGGGATGTGGTAGATCCTCTTCGAGAGGCCGTGGTATGGGACGTGTTGGCGATAACCAGCAAAACAAGTTCAATTAGTAATTTGATGAAATGCAGGTTTCAGGAGGCCGAGGAAACTTTAGAGGCAGGGGGAGCTCTAGAGGAAGAGGTGGATGGCAGAATAGAGGTTCTAGAAATTCTGCTATTGTTTGCCATTATTGTGGCAAAACAGGCCATATTGCAGCCCATTGCTATGCTAAGAAGGATGATATTCGCAGTGGTAAATTGCAGCAAGGAAACTATGCATCGTCTTCACGATAGAATGAAGACAAAAATGAGCGTCTGTTTGTTATGCAGCATATGATGAATGCAGTTATAGGAAAGGGACACATGATGATGGATGGCATGTCGATTTAGGTGCATCTAATCATATGACTAGTCATGTTGAATGGTTTGGAGAGATGCAAGACTTACAAAATCCAGGTTATGTGCAGATGGGTGATGATTCATGCCACCCAATTTCACACATTGGAAAGGTTCCCTTGTCCTTGTATGATGGCCAGACAAAGAGTCTGACATATGTATTACATGTGCCATCAATTACAAAGAATCTAGTGTCTTGTTAGCTAAATGGTAGAGTAGGGGTTGCAGGCTCTATTCAATGCAAAAGGTTGTTTTGTAGAAAACTTTAATGATAAGTGCAGGTTGGTCGCAGAAGGAAGTAGAGTTGGCCGAATGTTCACTTTAGATGCTGGAATTCCTACAATGGATGCTGCTATGTATGCAAAAGGAAAATGAGTAGTTGCAGATATTGAAATATGGCATAAACGTATTGGACATGCAAATGTGCAAAGGCTGAAATTAATGCAGTCTAGAGGATTGGTTACAGGGTTGCCTTCTTTTAGAGTTGCAGAATTGCATAAAGTCTGTGAAGCATGCCAGTTTGGTAAGTAGGCAAGACAACCCTTCTCGCATGACAGAGAAGTGAGTAGAAAAATACTTGATCTAGTGCATACAGATATTTGGGGACCTACACAAAATGTATCTCTTGGTGGCAGCAAATACTTTGTCACATTTATTGATGACTGTTCAAGGAAGTTATGGGTATACTTCATGAAGAAAAAGAGTGATGTGTTTGAGCACTTCAAATCTTTTAAGGCAGTTATTGAAACAGAAACATGCTTAAAAGTGAAGTGCTTGAGATCAAATGAAGGGGGAGAGTACCTCTCTAATGAGTTTAGTGGCTTCTTGACGACTCATGGATAAAGAGGCAATTTACTTGCAGGTATACCCCACAGCAAAATGGGGTTGCACAAAGAAAAAATAGGCATATTGCAGAAGTCGCACGGGCATTAATGGCTGAAAAGAATATGCCCAAACATTTTTGGTCTGAGACTGTCCATACTGCTGTCTATATTATGAACAGAACCCCCACAACTGTAGTTCATGGGATGACTCCTGAAGAATGCTTTACTAGCAAGAAGCCCAATGTATCACACTTGAAGGTATTTGGATGTGTTGTATATGTTCATGTACCAGATGAGCTACGAAAGAAGCTTGATCCAAAGGCGGAAAAATGTATTTTTATTGGATACTCTTTAGAGCAGAGAGGGTATCGCTATTATAACCCTGTCACAAGTGAGTTTAGAGTGAGCAGGGATATTATCTTTGATGAGATGGGCAGCTAGTGTGCACCTGATGGTGATGTATTAGATGATGCTAATGATCAGGATAGCTACGTGCGGAAAGAAAAACAAGAATCACGGAGTCTTAGTGGACCAGAAACATCATCTGGTACTATACCTATAGTGAGCCCTTGGTCTGGAGATTAAGTACTAGCCCCAAATCTTCAGGTGGATCTATAAGTGTTGCAGGGAAGGACAAAGGAAAGAAAAAAGTGCTAGATGGTAATGATGCATCTACCAATCATTTGGGATTTGATGGAGATTCCAGTGGTTCAGAGAGTTTGGATGATGAGCTTGATATTCCTTCAGTCAGGACACCAGGTGTACATAGAACTCATAGTAATGTAAAGGCTCCATTGAGTGATCGGGTGGTATGCAGATCTAGCAGGGTCAGATACCCTTTTAAAAGATTTGGTTTTGAAGGTTATGCAGCTCATCATTATGCTTATATGGTGAAACTAGTTGAGGATGTTGAGCCCACTTGTTTTGAGGATGCTGTTGGTCATGCTCATTGGGATGCAACAATGGATGAGGAGACGGCTGCATTAGAAGCCAATAAGACTTGGGATTTGGTACCCTTACCTAAGGGTAAGAAAGCTATTGGCTGTAAGTGGGTCTACAAAGTCAAGCATAATGCAGATGGTTCAGTTAGCAAGTATAAAGCTAGGCTGGTTGCAAAAGGCTATGCTCAAACATATGGCATAGATTATGAAGAGACATTCAGTCTAGTTGCTAGGATGATAACTGTTAGATGTGTGAT
Source organism: Lygodium microphyllum (assembly GCF_053477565.2). NCBI lineage: Eukaryota > Viridiplantae > Streptophyta > Polypodiopsida > Schizaeales > Lygodiaceae > Lygodium > Lygodium microphyllum. The sequence continues at coordinate 71,714,699 of NC_141142.1, forward strand.
TGCCTTGGCAATAGCCAAAGGTTGGAGTTTGTAGCAAATGGATGTTAAGAATGCCTTCTTGCATGGTGAATTGCAAGAAGAAGTGTATATGGAGTAGCCAACAGGTTATGAGGATTTAGAGCATCCCACATATGTGTGCAGGTTAAAGAAGGCGCTCTATAGGCTGAAGTAAGCACCTAGAGTATGGTCTGACAAGATTGGAGAGTATCTTGTCAATATTGGATTTTGTATTTCTGATGCTGATCACTCGAAAGGGAGATGCAGGTTTGGTCATCATAGTCATCTATGTGGATGACTTGATTATTACAGCTAATAGTGACAATGGGATAGCTGAAGTTAAGGACTTCTTATTCAGAGCTAAATCTTATAAACCTTACGTTGATGCAACGAAATCAAAGCTTTAATATTTTTAATGAAGATGCATTCAAACTTTGATAAATAAACTCTATGCATGAGCGAATGCCATGAGTCCATCCTTGATTTAATCCTTCCTTTTATTACTTAACCTGACCTAAAGTGTAACCATCTTCGCATGCAATTTGCAAAGTTCATAATTTCCTTTCCATGCATTGCGACTATTTGGACATCATTTAGTGGGCGTCTAAGATTATCTCATACACGAGTCACAACTAGAAAATTAATACCTAAGGGCATTATGTGTTAGATGCGCTGCTCTTTTTGCAATGCAACAAAGATGCCTTTGCACAATTCCGTCTATTTACTTATGCATCATGTGTTGAAATTTGCAGCTACTCTTGACCATGGAGGTGCAAGCAAAATACAAGTGCTTGACATGCCACTAAGCTTTATAAATCGAATGAGTAAATGCATTTAAATTTCCCTAAAAACCAACATGCTTAATGCATCCCTTCATGCGGAATTAATTTTTAAGAACTTGGGCATTAAGGATCGGAGTGTTGTCCACACGTGTACTCGGGGTGGAAGCTCCTGCGTGTGCGCCTCACAACTTCTGCTTAGAAGCCATCGAGGGCGTAGATCTAGACTCGACAAACTCTCCTTGCCCTTTATCTGGTTCCCAAAACTCCCTTCTGCTTGTATACTTTCTTCCCTTCGCAGGAATCGACCCTTGCAAAACCTTCGTTTTTAAAAACCCGAAAAGCACGGGGGAATAAGGCTTATGGAAGCCTTATTTAGAAGCTTCTAATTAGAAGCTAGAAGCTTCTAAGCTTCTGAATTACCAGAATGACGTGGAGAGAGAAATGATTGGGAGAGGAGGAAGATGACGATGAGTATGAAGATGATGATGATAATGATGATGATGGTGGTGAGGATGGAGGCGGTAGTGTGTCGACAGCCCTGGTGGCAACAACGGATGGCGACGGCTCCTCATAGCCAGCAGGGTGGACATCACGACACAATCCTCTCTCCTCCCTCCCCTCAAGCTTGGGGAGGGGGTGTTCTTATAGATTCCAAAGGGGGGGATAGCCACACAAGTGGCAGGCAGCATGTGACCCCCCTCCCCCCCCCCATGCTCCTCCTCTACTTGACTCAAGCTCCTCTCACACTCCCTCTCCCCCGCCATGCAACGGCTGAAGGGGAGGGGGTTATTATAGAAAATTTGCCAAAAATTTAGCCATTATCCCTTTTCCCCCCCCCTTGAAGGGGTGTTTCCATGTAGGCCTACGATGGCTCGCGGTTTTCAAGCCACTGCTTCTACACACGATGTGGGGTGGAGTTCGCTAGTGTACGCGGAGGGAGTACATAGCCCTAAATTTTATTGTTGCGGGAGATTTATTTAGGTTGCTCTTGCGCGGGTTTTGTGGGGTCTAGGATCATTAATATTTCGTGCGAAAATATTACATTCTCTTCCCCTTAGAGGAATTGAGATGTCCTCATCTCGAGAAGATATGGGGATATTGCTGGTTGAGAATACTTTCTTCCATCCAAGTGGCATCCTCTTCGGGGTAATCTTTCCACTGGATGAGGTATTCTCTCAAGGTTCTGGATCTCAAATGCCTCTCCCTAACATCTAAGATCCTGTCAGGCCGTAGCTCAAGAACTCCTTGGCTAGGCATTACAACTTGTTGATCGTCAAGCACGTGACTAGGGTTAGGCACATACTTTTTCAATAGGCTGATATGGAATACGTTATGAAATTTTAGGTTTTCAGGGAGTTGAAACTTGTAAGCATTAGGCCCTAGGCACTTGAGAATCTTGTAGGGTCCACAATGCCTTGGACTTAGCTTTTTGTATTCACCCAAGGATAGGGAACTCTTCTTTGGGCGTACGCGAATGAAGACCATATCACCTTCAACGAAGGATCTATCTTGCCGTTTCAAGTCCGCATAAGCCTTCTGTCTGTCCTTGGCGGCTTGGATGTCCTGTCTTATTGACTTGATCTGGTCATCCATGTCTTCCAGCATCTGCTTTGAAGCTTCAACCCTCAAGGTTGGATCCGAAATGCTCAAAGGACTACGACAGTCGTGCCCATGCAATGTTTGAAAAGGGCTCATCTGAATGCTTTGTTGATAGGAAGCATTGCAGGCAAACTCAACCAGTGGCAAATATTGAATCCACTTCTTGGGTTCGCGATAATAGTGTGCCCTAGGCATATCCTCAATGACTTGGTTGACTCGCTCTGTTTGACCATCAGTTTGGGGATGATAAGCTGTACTAAAACAGAGTTGAGTCCCAATGGCCTCGAAGATCGCCCTCCAGAAGTGTGATGTGAAGAGAGAGTTACGATCACTAATGATTTTTCTGGGTAACCCATGTAATTTGAAAATCTTGTTGATGAAATAGCCTTGCGATGTCTGAGGTTTTATAGTTTGTCTTAACAAGGATAAAATGTGCAATCTTGGTGAGCATATCCACCACAACCATAATGGAGTTGTATCCTCCTTGAACTTGGGGTAGGCCAACAACAAAGTCCATACTAATGAACTCCCATTTCATTTGGAAAATGTCAAGTGGTTGTAATTTCCCTGGTATTTTGACATGTTCTACCTTAATACGTTGACAAGACAAACATTCCGCGACATATTTGAGAACATCACCTTTGAGCCTATCCTAGTAATAGCTCTTTCTGACCGTATTAAGGGTCTTGGCATAGCCAGGATGTCTTGAGAAAGGGGAGTCATGGGATTCCCAAAGTATCTTCTGCTTGAGTGACTGGCTTTTCGGTATACATAATCTCGTCCTATAGTAGACAAGTCCACTACTGATAGAGAACTCTTGATACTTTGTTTGTAGCTTCGGGTCTTGATCCTTGATGGGGATCTCCCTTAGCAATTTTTGATAGGTTGGGTCATGGCATGCCTCTTCTCTAGCTAGCTCAAGAATTGGGTTACTTGGCATGGATACCTTTGTGGCTAGAGATCTTGCTGTTGTTGGATCTTGCAAAATCAGAGAATTCAGAAATGCCTTGCACAACTGAGTGCATCGGCAACTACATTCTCCATTCCAGGCCAGTATTTGATTTCAAAATCATATTCCTCTAGCACTTCAATCCATCGACGTTGCCTCATATTGAGCTCATTCTGGGTGAAAATCCATTTAAGACTCTTGTGGTCTATCACTAAGGTAAATTTATTACCCAGCAAGTAGTGTCTCCAAAGTTTAAGAGCATGGATGACAGCTAACAGCTCTCTAGATCGTGGGTAGCATAGTTCCTTTCATGGCTCTTCAGTTTCCTTGAAGAGTGTCCTACAGGATGACCTTCTTGCATGAGCACACATCCTAAGGCATGTGTGCTAGCATCAGTTATCACTTCAAAATTCTTATTAAGACTCCAAAGCTTCAGGATGGATGTTGATACCAAGCTTTGCTTTAGTTTGTCAAAGCTGGACTATTCAGCAGGTGACTATACAATTGATACTTGTTTCTTTAGTAGATCAGTCTTCTTCAGAGGTGCTACAATCAAAGCATAGTTTTTGATAAAGACCCTGTACCATCCTGTCAATCCAAGAAAACTACATATTTCTTTGATAGAAGTTGGTGTTGGCCACTCCAAAATGTCTCTGACCTTGGCCGAATCTATTGAAATTCCTTCCACTGATACAATGAATCCCAAATATTCAATCTGTCGCTTGAAAAACACACACTTCTTCTTCTTGGCATAAAGCTTGTGTGCCCTCATTGTTTCAAGAACAATGCGAAGCTAGGGTTCATGATCTTCTTCCTATTTGGAGTAGACTAGGGTATCGTCAAAGAAGACGAGTACAAAGTCATCAAGATAGGGCCTAAAGATATCCTGCATTAGCCTGTTGAAGGTAGCAGGAGCATTTGTCAGCCCGAATGACATGATCAAGAATTCAAAGTGTCCATACCTTGTGCTGAATGCCGTCTTTGGGATATCTTCTTCCTTGATCCTTATCCGATAAGATAATATCCATGCCTGAGATCAATCTTAGAGAAGATCTTCACACCTTGAAGATGGTCAAGAAGTTCATCTATTCTTGGAATGGGGTATTTGTTCTTAATGGTTGATTGATTCAACCCTCTGTAGTCAATGCATAGCCGAAGCGTTCCATCTTTCTTCTTCTGGAATAGCACTGGAGCTCCCCATGGTGAACTGCTAGGATGGATGTAGCCTTGGTCTAACAGTTTCTTGAGTTGCTTCTTCAGCTTAATTGCTTCCAGGATAGACATCCTATATGGTCTCTTTGCGATTGGTGCAGCTCCTGGCGCTAGCTTGATTTCATGGTTGACTTCCCTTTGAGGAGGAAGTTTTGTCAGCTCTTCAGGAAATACATCTGCGTATTCCTTTAACCATGAAGGTCCTTCCCTAGACTTCTGATCCTGATCTAGCTTATTTAGCTTAATCAAATAGACAGGTAGCCCTTTTTTAACTCCTTTTATTATCTGTGTTGCTTTCATTAGTTGAATTTTTGGCCTACCAGCCTCTCCTTGAGATGTGACTAGTTCCCCTTCAGAATTTCAAAAGGAGACTTGGCCCTTTCCACAGTGAATGTGGGCGTCATTAGGTATTAGCCAATCCATTACGAGCAAGCATTCATGGACACCTAGGTTCATTACCTTGAATCTGACCGAAGTTGACTTTACACCCAGTAGGAATTTTACCTTAGCAGTTTGCATGGTACAAGAGACCTCACGACCATTTGCTAATTCCACAAGTAAGGTAGGTGTATCTTTTATGGCTATTCCTAATCTTTTTGCACAGATAGGTGAAATGAAGGAATGAGTACTGCCACAATCAATCAAGGTTTTGAAGCTTTTACCTTGGTAATCCGAAGGGGTTTGAATCACCGAGAATTGGTGATTTGGGCCTTTCTTGTGAAGAGCAGCGTGAACCATTGCCCTCTCAATGTTTGCTTCCATGGTTGTGTCTTCTTCATTACCCAACTCCTTGTAGGCAACAGTGGAGATTCTCCCTCTGGCCCTGATGGTGGCTCTTTGTCCTTGGGCAGCTCCTTGGAATGGCCCTTGATGTTGTCCTCTGATAAGCTTGGGACACTGCCTTTTAAAGTGACCAGGCTCGTTGCAATGGAAGCAACGGAGATTGCGGCCATTACCTTGTGCAGAATAAAGTTGCTAGCAACATTCACCCTCACTTTCTTCCTTTGTGCCTGATTTTAGCCCTGCGCTCTCTTGGCCCGAGACCTATACACTCCCTTGTTTTGGTCCTTGTAAGACCAAGTCTTGTTATTTCTTGGCTTGGTTTTCACCTCTTGTATTATCGGTGCAGCTCGAATAAGTGCGTCTTGAAGGTCTGTTGGGCGCATTGATTCCAGGCAGGTGGTTATGGGTGGGTTTAATCCAGCACAAAACTTTGACACCTATTGTGTCATATCCATTTGTGGTGCGTACTTTAAGAGAGAGACGAATTTTGAATAGTAAGTATCAATAGATAGTCTAGGCTGCTTTAATTCATAGAATTCATTCATCTTCTATGTACGATAGACAGGTGGAAAATATCTCCCTCGCACAGCCCTTTTAAGCTTCTCCCAAGTAACTGACCCTTTGGAGATCCCTTGGTCTCTGCACCATTGTTTCCACCAAAGCCTTGCTTCGCCGATAAGTTTCAGTTTGGCGAGCATCGCTTGGTTAGCGAGTGCAGTACCTGCTGCTTCGAAATAATCCTCCATGGATTCGATCCAGATCTCGGCATCAGTTTGGATGGTCCTTCCCTTACCATCAAATTTTGGTGGCTTGATTTGCTTGAGAAGGAACTTCTTCTCCTGAATTACAGTCGTATTTGGTGTAGGGGTCGGACTAGGAATCTGCACTTGAGGTTGCGCCTGGGCATTAAGATTCTTTACGTCAAAAACTTACTAAGCGTTTCTCACATTACATTAGTATACCCAGTTTAGGTTTTAGCCAAGTGACCTAATCACTTAAATTGAGGCCATTTCAGGGCGACCTTGTTTTTTTGATTTGAGGCCATTTCAGGGCCTGTTTTGGAGGCGAAAGTTTTCTGCACGCACTCAGGAAAAAGCCCTGTTTTATGCTGTGCGACCACTGTTCTACAGGTCGGTGAAAAGTTACCACAGATATTGCATCGTATGCTCGTGTGCAGAGACATTGGGAGTTAGAGAATCATCCTTGGTTCCTGTATATGCAAAATCGTCACTAGGAAGTGACTGTGTGGTTAAATACCACTTTCGTCAGTTTTGCAGATTTGCCCTTGTGAGGCTGAAGCTGTGTTCTCTGCAGTGACAGAATTTTTTGCAGGATTCTGTAATGGCGTCTGATTCTCTTTCACAGATTGTAACTGAAAAGCTTGACAAGAACAACTTCCAAGCATGGAAGTTTAGAATGACGAATTTCCTTATGGGAAAAGGATATTGGGAACTTGTTGCAGGAAATGAAGAAGAACCAGTTCTTTCTGATGTTCCCAATCAACAGCAAATGCAGGCATTCAAAGCATGGCATGAGAGAGCCAGGAAAGTTATGTACTGGCTGTCTATCAGTATTTTAGACTCTATGATTGTGCATATTCAGGATGCAAGTACGCCAAAGGAGGCATGGGATACTTTGTCAAAAATGTACAGCACAAATACTCAAGCCAGGAAAATGCAGCTCAAGCAAGAGTTGCATAATGTGCAAAGAGAAAATATGAGCATCAATGACTACCACATGAAGGTGAAGAAGATTGCAGATGCACTTGCTTCCATTGGGTCGCCAGTGGAAGATGATGATTTAGTTTCTGTGACCTTGAATGGTCTAGGAAAGGATTATGCACAGTTTCGGACATCCATTTCAGTTCGTGAAAGATTTTCTGATTTTGAGGAGTTGATTGCTCTTCTAATTTCTGAGGAGCAGAGAAATGGTGGTGCATCTTCTTCAGGAGGAACTTCAAAAGAAACTGTCTTCTACTCAAATGCTGGAAGAGGTAGAGGCAGAGGTAGAGGAGGCCGATTTGGAGGCCGTGGCAGAAATCAAAATATGCAGCAAACTCAAGAAAACCAGTCCTATGGAGGAGGACGTGGTAACTCTAGAGGCAGAGGGAGCCAAAGAGGTCGTGGTGGATGGCAGAGAGGTCAAAATGCAAACAGTAATGTTGAATGCTACTACTGTGGTAAAATGGGTCATATGGCTAAAGACTGCTATAAAAAGCAGAATGATATCATGAATGGAAAACTGCAACAAGGGAATTATGCATCTTCTAGTAGACAGGGTGATGACAGAAATGAGCATTTGTTCATGGTGCAGCACATGAACAATTCTGTGACAAGTGCAGAAGAAAGCAATGATGTATGGTATGTTGACTCAGGTGCATCAAACCACATGATAGGTCATGCAGAATGGATGGAGGATGCAAGGAAAATGGAAAAACTAGGATTTGTGGAGACTGGTGATGATACTGCACATCCTATTGTGCAGATTGGAAAAATTCCCTTGTCTATGTAGGATGGGAAAAAGAAATACCTATCTGATGTATTTCATGTCCCGAATATCACCAAGAATCTGATTTCTGTTGGTCAAATGGTTGAGCAGGGCTTGCAGGTCAGATTTAATCCTCATGGATGCTTTGTTGAGGATATGAAAAATAAAGGTCGCGTGATAGCAAAAGGAAAGAAGAAGGGCAGAATGTTTACGTTGGATGCAGACATGTCTGAATTGAGTGCAGCAATGTTTGCACATGGGACCGGTGTAGTTGCAGATATTGATATCTGGCATAAACGCATTGGTCATGTTAATGTACAGCGACTTAAATCGATGCAGGCCCAAAATATTGTTGCAGGATTGCCCAAATTCAAGGTTGCAGAAATGCATAAGATATGTGAAGCCTGTCAGTTTGGAAAACAGGCAAGGAAACCATTTCCTAGACATGTTCAAGAGAGTAAGAAGCCATTGGAATTAATCCACTCTGATGTGTGGACTACTAAAGCTGCATCTCTTGGAGGCTGTCATTATTTTGTTACTTTTATTGATGACTATAGCAGAAAAGTTTGGGTGTATTTTATGAAAAAGAAAAGTGAAGTTTTTGGGCATTTCAAAACTCTTAAAGCTATGGCTGAAAAAGAAACAGGTCTGCAAATAAAATGCCTAAGGTCAGATGGAGGGGGAGAGTACCTCTCAAATGAGTTTGCAAGGTTCCTGCAAGAGCATGGCATAAAGCAGCAATATTCATGCAGTCATACCCCACAACAAAATGGAATTGCAGAAAGGAAAAACAAGCATATTGGAGAGGTATCTCATGCCATGCTCAATGAAAAAGACCTGCCAGATTTTTATTGGGCTGAAGCAGTTGCTACAGCAGTCTACATAATGAACAAGACGCCCACTGCAGCAATACATGGGATGACTCCACAGGAGAGGTATACTGGTAGGAAACCAGATATTTCTCATTTGAAAATTTTTGGTTGCATTGCCTATGTACATGTGCCAGATGAGTTGAGATCCAAGTTGGATCCAAAAGCTGAGAAGTGCATCTTTATTGGTTACTCTCTGCAGCAAAAAGGGTATAGATGCTATAACCCTTCTACTCGTAAGTTTACAGTGAGCAGAGATGTTGTTTTTTATGAGATGAGTAGCTGGTATAAACCAGTAAATGTGATTGATGATGTAGATGCACAAAATGGTAATGCTGCACAGAATTCACAGCAGCAGTCACAAAATATTAGTGGACATGGAGCGTCCTCTAGCAGTGGTTCACATTCTTCGCCATGGACAGGCAGATTGAGATCAGGAGAATCTTCTCAAAGCAATGCAGATAGTGGTATGCAAGTATCACGAAAAGGAAAAGAGAAGGTTGATTAGCCCATGTTTGATGTGAATGCAGGTCACTCTTATGTGGATGGTGAATCCAGTGGCTCAGAACAGAGCATTGATGATGAGTTGGGTATTCCTTCTATTGTTACGAGAGCTAGGTATCCTGTGGATAGGCTGAAATATAATGGATTTACAGCCATTCACTATGCATATATGGTCAAAGTGATACAGGAACGAGAACCCACTTCTTTTGAGGAAGCCATGGGAAAAGAAAAATGGAAGAAAGCCATGGATGAAGAAATGGATGCCTTGGAAGCAAATGCTACATGGGAATTGGTACCTTTGCCTAAAGGTAAAAATGCAATTAGCTGTAAGTGGGTTTATAAGGTGAAGCACAATGCAGATGGTTCTGTGAACAGATACAAGGAAAGATTAGTTGTCAAGGGGTATGCACAAACATATGGCATTGACTATGAAGAAACATTCAGTCCGGTTGCAAGGATGGCAACCGTAAGAGCAGTCATTGCTATGGCTGCATCAAAGGGATGGTCTTTACATAATATGGATGTAAAGAATGCCTTCTTGCATGGTGATTTGCAAGAAGAGGTCTATATGGAGCAGCCACCAGGTTATGTGCATGCTATTCATCCTGAGTTTGTTTGCAGGTTGAAGAAAGCCTTGTATGGCTTGAAGCAAGCACCTAGAGCATGGTCTGACAAGATAGGACAGTATCTTGTCACTATTGGCTTTCAGATTTCCAAGGCAGATTTCTCACTTTATGTGAGAAAAAACAGAGAAAGGTATTATGCTACTTGTCATTTATGTTGATGATTTGATTATGACAGGTGACAGTGATGAAGATATCATTCATGCGAAAATGCTATTGAAGCAGAAGTTTGAGATGAAGGATTTGGGAGAGCTACGTTATTTCTTGGGCATTGAGGTGATTAGATCACCAAGTGGGATACAGCTCTTGCAGAGGCAGTATGGATTGGACATGCTGTCCAAATATGGGATGATAGGCTGTAAGCCTATTTCAGTTCCTTTGGAGCAGAATGTGAAGCTAAGCACAGATGCAGGTGAGCTTCTAGAAGAACCTACTATGTACAGACGCATAGTAGGAAGTTTGATTTATATGACTATTACCAGGCCAGATTTGAGCTATGCTGTTGGATTGGTAAGTCAGTTTATGCAGGCTCTAAGGAAACCACATTTGGATGCGGCTAGACGCATACTCAGGTATGTGAAGTCCACATTGCAGTATGGACTATTTTATGAGACTGGGGTTCAGATACAGCTGCAGGGATACACTGATGCTGATTGGGCTGGTAGTATTTCTGATAGACGATCTACCAATGGATATGTGTTCTCTTTTGGGAGTGCTGCAGTCAGTTGGAGCAGCAAGAAACAGCCTACAGTTGCCTTGTCGAGCACAGAGGCTGAGTACAGGGGTGCAGCAATGGCTGCATGTGAGGTAGCTTGGTTGCATAAGCTACTGTATGATATGCATCAGCCTACAGATGGGCCAGTTTTCATTTATTGTGACAACATGAGTAGTATACACTTGGCAAATAACCCAGTCTATCATGCTAGAACAAAGCACATTGAGGTGCATTATCACTATGTGCGGGAGAGGGTTTTACTAGGTCTTATTGATCTAGTTTATGTCAGCACAAAGGATCAGGTAGCTGACATATTTACGAAGGCATTGGGCACAGAGAAGCTGCGCAAGTTCAGAGACCTGCTTGGTGTGCAGGAATTGGGATTGAGCTCGAGGGGGAGTGTTGAGATATCGAGCTCCACTCGTGATATGCCAGGGTGACCGTTTTGCATTTATGTCACCGACGTGTCAGTTGCAGATGCGGTTGGTACACCGCCCATGAATAATAGCTACATGATAGCTATCCTTATCTACTCTAGTTCGTGGCTCAGTTAGTATGCCACCTTAGTTAGTTGAGTTTGGTTTGAGACCCATATATAGGGTTCTTCTATTTCTTTGTATGAGAGTTCTTTTTGGCTTACACAACTAAGAAGAGGAAAATTGTTTTCAGCCTCCACCCTTGTGTGTATTCCCCCATTGTGCAAGCAAGAAAGCTACAAGTGAGGCTCCTTCCTTCTCTCCCACAATCTTGACAGAGTTTTGTGCAAAAAGTAGAGTTCTTTTGTTCTTGGGGACCTTCCGGCGCTCACTACGCGAGCATACAGCATCCGATCTGTGCACTAGTAGTATCAGAGCGAAGCTGAGATCGAGAGCTTCCAATCGCTACCCATCTTGTGTGAAGGCGGAGCTCCCGGAACGATCGAGCTTTGTAGTTATTCTCATCGCAAACGGTCGATACGGGTGGATTCCTGGCGGTCAAGAACCTCTGTCTACAGCCTCTGATCGTGAAGGACCGGCCTAGGGAAGCGGAGGACCATGTCAATGTCTCCCTATTCAAGTCATTTTTATCTCAGACAAAACAGATAAGCTCCCATAATCATCAAGGTTTAAGCTTAAGTTAAAAGCTTAAGTAAGCTTAAAAGGCTTACTTAAGCCCATAAATTCGACGATTTTTGAAGGCGGCAGCATCTCGTATTTTTCGCGCTGAAAAACGCCCCCCCTAAAATTCAACGTGGCAGTCAGATTAAGCTTCAAGCTTAATCACTCAAGTCTCAAGTCACAAGAAATCTCCAAAGTTTGACAAGTTCAATAAGTTCTGCAACTTCGTAAGTTCTGCAACTTCGTAAGTTCTGCAAGTCAGCAGAGGTCAAAACTGACATATGCTAAAAACTCCCATAAGGACTGTTCCTACGCAAAAGCACTGAACTGCAAAGTTGTTCCCTCGAAGACTCTGTTCGCATACGCAGACTTGCTGAACCAGTTTTAGCACATGTAGAAGGTCATACACAGATTTCACGAAGATTTTAAATTCCGCAATCGCAAAAGTCGAAGACCGTGAAAGCAAAAGACCACGCACCTCCTGATACCAAAGGCTCCATTCCAGAAGCTAGTGCATGAGATTATGGACGACATACTCATTAAGAATAGTAGGAGGCACTTCCCAGATGGAACACGCTTGCAACAACTTGATCATTGGACTGCCCAAGCCCTCCTTGCACTATAGGAAGCTACTGAAGCTTACGTCATTGACTTGTTCGGAGACTCAGTCTATGCAGCAGTACATGCAAGGAGAGTCACTCTCACCAATAGGGATTTGTGGATAGTGAGGTTCTTTCGGTGATGGAAGGATAGTCCTGGCGAAGATCAACAACGATAGGGTGTACTATCAACGCATAGACGGAATGTAGCTTCCAAAGAGATTTTGTAAAACCCTGGTTGTAATGGATCCCATGTAAAATGTTATGAATATGAATATCTTCAAGCATGTGTAGTTGGAGTAAAGCATTCCAAAAGCATTCGGTGTACTGGGAAATAGGCTCACGATCTCTTTGCTGAAGAAAAGTTGGAGAGAAGTTGGATAATAAGAACTTTACATTATGGAAATTCAGAATGAAAAACTTTCTGGTTGGCAGAGGTTATTGGGATTTATGTACAGGAGATGAAGTTGCTCTTGAGTTGCCTGCACATAATCCAACAAATGAACAGAAAAGAGCCTACAGGCTATGGAATGAAAGAGCATGCAAGGTGCTGTTTCATTGCCAAACAATAATGTGATTGTCTCTTTAGTAGATGTTTGGGGGCCTCAATAGTAGGAGTTTAGCGGTGAAATGGTGGTTTTGGGGCTAGCTAGGTGGCACGATTAGATCAACGGCTCTCGATTGGAAATCCATTGTGGGTTGGCCGGAAAAGCCACTAATGCTGTTCAATACCACTCATCCAAGTGATTTTTTTAAAATGCTAATAAAGGGAATTTAGCTTTTAGAAAGCTTAGCAAAGCTTATTATTAAGCCTTAGAAATATTTAAAGAAAATGGATTAACTCCATGTGATAGAGGAAGGCAACTCAAGAAAATTGAAAAAGAGAATATTAATATAATAATAATAATAATAATAATAAAGCTTGGTGTGCTCACCCTTATGCTTCTTGATAACTACATATCTAAGTTGTTGGGGAAGGATTTTGTTTTGTAAACCATAGGATGCTCCTATTGGGGATGATAAATATGGTATTGTGAAGACTTCTAGATGGAAATAGGGCCTCTTCCTTGATGTGGATAAGCTGACCAATCCTACATTCTCATATCAATGTTACTTGTCTTCACCATATAATAGCCAATAAACTAAGAGAAAAAGAAGAAGAGAAAAACTTGCACAAGAGAAGAGAATTTGAAAACTTCCACGACACAAGAATCGGTACGATCTCCCCCCATGCATTGGTGAACACCTCCCCCATGCGCGTATTTATAGTATTGAATTAAGCTTTTGTGTGTAAAATACATTGAATGCATCTTTTTTGAGTTCTTGTTTTTCCGTTCCTTGCATGACTTGCTTTTATGCAAATAAATCAAACACACCCTATTTTAAATAGCTTTAGAGCCAAGAATAATATTTCTTTATTATCTAATAAATGGAGCAAAGCAAATCTATTATGCATGTGCGCATGCAAAGTCCATGCGCACTAATAAGCCCATCGAAGATATAATGTTTTTAATAATATTTTTTCACATTGTAAAGCACATAAATTTCACGCATTAAGATGCAGACTCCAAAAGAATCATTTTGCTTAACTCCATGTAATTATTTGCTCACCACAACATGAAAACACATTAGTATTCTTCCATCTATTTACTAGGCATAATGCAACCAATACCGCACACATATTTGCATGATAAGCCATGGATCATGTGCTAAATAAACAAAATCCAAAATAATAAGAATCAAGAAATATAATTCAATAGCACTACGCACTCTATGGCTAAACTTTATATCACCTCCTAACTTTTGCCATCCAAAAATGAAAGCGGAACGATATAGACGATTAGCTTCAAGAAAGTAATAGAGACGCTAAATTAGGAAAGGTTATGATGCTTTCCAAAGAACTCAGGAATAGATGTTTGTTGAGGAAGAAGTCATGGCATTCCTTGACTTTTAATTGAAGCATAGCTTTCTGTAACTTGCTAAGCATAGCGAATAGAGCCAATAATACTATGAAACCTAAGGTAGTATTCCCCAACCGGGTTTATTTATTGCTCATATATAGTCCCTTGCCTAAGGATACGTAATGTATTTGATATTAGACTAGTACTCAAACAAGAAGTATACGCAACCCAATCCCTATCTTGGATAGTGCTGCTTGATTGTGGGCGCTCTCTTAAACCTTCCTTGAGTACTCCACATAGAATTAGGAGTCAATTCTTCTTCTCGTTACTTTGTATTCACGAGTATGGCTATGAGGTGATCCCCATACCCATCCTCTGAGAATCAGTTGACATGAAGAAGCCTCCCTTTTCCACAAAGTATGAGCTAGTGCATCAATCATACCTTTCTCTTAATAGCGTAGGCTGGAGACATGTACTTGTTTATATATGTGGCCATGAGGCCATAGCCTCACAAACATGCTCATTAAAATGCTCTACGGAGCTACATGGATTTCGACTTGATCCATACTTTTCGAGTGGCTTAACAACCCAGCAGAGTTTGGCTAGCTGTAGCTTTGAACATGGTTCCCACTCCCATGCTATTAAATGAACTTGCTGCTAATCTTGGAAGTCTAGCATCTAGTAGGAGGGTTGAATTGGCCTTAAACGTTTAATAAAATGCGAGGGTGAAGACAGTGCGAGCTTTCGAGAACAAGGATGGGAGTTGAGAAGTCAAGATAAGTGACCAATTGTAGGGCTGCGGAGAGGAGGAAACACGAGATGCTAGGAAAGGGGGCAATGAACGGAGGCCAATGCGCGCGTATGCATGAGATAGCTAAAGACAATCAAGGATACACCCCACGAACGTTCACACATACATGCAGAGGTTGATATGGAGGGTTGCCAAACACATGTAATCGTCAAAACGAGTTAAAATGGGGATCTCGAAAGACTTGGTAGCCAAGGCCAATATTCTTAAAGAAGAGGCACTTGAAGGTAGAGACGTTGCGATGGCCATATTGGGTCATTGAGTGAGGGGCAAGATATGCCAGGATCATCCAAGTACGGTAAGCTTCCATGGCGTGAAGGAAGTTGGAGTTGCCACGATGAGCTTTACGGATGAAGAGGTGATTATAATTACTAAGGTCGACTTAGAAGTGGTGATGGACCAATGAGATGAAACCAGTAAGGGTTTAGAAAATAACTGTATATCATTCGTACTTATGCTCCATGTCCGAGCAACTTGCCATCAATATTGAGGCATATTGTCTCAGTACGAGGCCATGATTGATGCTGAGAGGACCAGGAGTGTGGATATGGACGAGTGAGCGAGCGAGAGAGAGAGAGAGAGAGAGAGAGAGAGAGAGAGAACTTAGAAGAAGAAGAAGAAGAAACGGTAGTTAAAAAGAAATGCGACGCTGGATATTGAGAAAGAAATTATTTATTAATTAAGCATTCTGGTTAAAGAAGATTAGATATTAAGACATGCTGGTTAAAAAGAAATGCGAGATGCGATGAGGTGAGGCGCAAAATGAGGAGAGAGGGGGACGCAGCAGCGAGGACAGCGTAGCCGTTGAGGTGCATGGCTCGCAAGAGGAGGTCTCGAGGTCGAATACGCAAATGACCAAATGATCGCAGGTTAGCTGTCACCCATCCGATAATTCTAGAATGTATATCCAAATTAGCTAAATACTAACGCTCTCAGGAGGATCTCTAACGATCGCTCGGTCTTGCAGGTTTTGTTTTAGCTTCTCCTTTTTCTTTTTTTGTGTGGGACCAAGATATACTTTGTGGGAAATGGTCGCTAAACAAATTCATCACTCACTCGATAATACAGCATTGCTTCCAGCATCCTTTCTTTTTTCGAACTTTTGCGAACCTCCTCTCCTCACTCCTCTGCAGATTATCAAAGCATACTCAAATGAAAATGGGATATGGTTTTGATTTGTATTTTATCGATTTGTTTCACAATGTCAACATGCTACACATTACAACAATGAGTTACTTGTCCGTGTTATCATATCTCCTTTCTCAACGCCTCCTCTAAGGTTGCTCCTCTCTTTGATAAAAACTCTCCATTTGGTTGTGGCTTGCATGCAGTGATTCTTGGTATGATATAATTCAGTGGCTCTTTATGTCCACCCTTTTGTAATAGAAGCAAGTAGGTTGTAGCAATCTCTAGTTCCCTTTCAACATGGTATCTTTATAATATATTTAGTTGTATAGTGTCTTCCTTCTCTCACTATAATGATGTTGTATCTTTATATGTTGCATAGCACAAGTGTTGAGTTGTAGATGTGATAAGAGAAGATGCTTAACCATTATTGTAGCAACTCATGATCCTCATGGACTTAATTCAAGCCTTTACTCCTACCTTTCCAATTTCACAAATTTTTGCGATGCAAAAAGTATGATTTTTGCTTAATGATGACCATGCTTTATAATCCCGATAACCCATTTTTTTTCTAGTTTCTTTTACCTCTCAAGCATGCCAATGCTAGTGCATAAATCCAATGCATTACAAACACAATCAATGAAGTCCTTGATTTAGAGTGCACCAACATGTAAACTTTTGTGCAAGTTGTTCATTCTAAGACATGCCAAAGTGACACAAAACACAATGCGGAACATGATTTTTATAATACCGCCTAGTTGGTGGTTAGCTATCGTAGATTTTCGCATGAAAAACTCCTCCTAATGTAGTTGATCTACATTATTTCAAAGATTCCTACCACATTTAAGATTTACGGGATTGCACCTAGTTACCAAGTGTTGCAGCTCCTTGACCCGTAGCTCCATCGGATGAAGTAGGATTCACGCTCGATTGGACCTTACTTCGCTTTGGAGGCATCATATAGTTCAGCTTTTTCCTTATGGCTATGCACCCGGGCTACAAGATGCTTGACTCCTTATGGAAGGAAATCGACCGTGAGAACCCTCTCAAAGAGGGGGAAAAAGAAAGAGGGAGTTTGAAAGCCTCCAAGGGAAATTTCCCTCTCTCTCTCTCTCTCTCTCTCTACAAACCGACAAGAGGGGAGGGTAGTGGTAGTAATCCCCCTCCTTCTTATCCCTAATGGGGCTTTTATAGTGGTATTGGGAGGGGGGGCGGGGAAATAGTATGGTATGGATCCCCCCCACCTATCCCCATTAGGGTGGCGAGGTGTATGGCCCCATGCACTCGATGCCTCCTTGCTCCACGTAAGCATTTTGGAAGGCTTTATGTGCTCCGCCCATATGGGAATCCTCCCCCCCTCTAACCTCAGCCAGCAATAGCAGCCCGTCCCCTTCTAGCTGGAGCTCCCCCACACCTACTCGTCATCACACAACAGCCCCCCCCTCCGTCCGCTAGCTGGAAGCATGAGTAAAGGGGGGTGTTTATTCTTTTTTTTAAATTTTTTTAGTTAAGGGGGGGTCATACGGTGGGGGAGGGAAATATTACACAATTCAAGTAGTTATGAATCTCTTGAAGGAGTGTGATGCAAAGTTGTTTCCTTTATTTCTAGGTGGTCATAGGGTTGAAATTAATGCTTGTATTGAATGAGTATGAATGCTCTATTAGAGTAGGGGGTGCCTAATTATGTGAGACCTTTTCTCAAATCCTAAAACTCGACTAGGAGTGAAGAGCTCACTAATGGACTATCCACACATATCAAGGATAGGATTGGTTTTGTGCCCTTTGGCAAGTAGGATCAAGATGATTGTGATAGCTTGAGTTTTGTACTTATGTTGTGAGATTGTTCTAAGGTTTTTCACACGACTAGCACAGTTTCACATGGAGACCTAGGTATCTAGATATGGTATTCTAAGCTTGTAACTTGGTGTAAGGACTAGGGTCAACAATGGTGGTTGAGACTCAATATCTTCAACTAAGGGGGAAGTGTATCATCGTTGATTGGGATTCCATAGCACGAGGATTCTCTTGTTAAGGCTATGCATTGGGATTGAGTTAGCCCATTCCAAGTTGATAATGATTGAAGGTGTCATAAGCTCCTCGTAATAAGTGTATAAGAAGGACATAGGAAGAAATGATATTTCTAACCAATCAGGTGCTATGTGTACATGGATACTTGTATATGGGAATAATTTGCTATGTATATATGGATACTCCTATATGGGATGCATATACTATCATTAGCATGGTGATTATTCATTGGAGTCTTGGGTATGGTAGCCAATATGGTTGACCAAGCGCTTGCACATTGCAGTTGATACCCAGCTGATACGGTGCCTATTCTAAACAACATGGAGGGAGCAAATGTCATCATGGCAGCAGGCCAAACCTACATGAGTGGATAGGAATGGATGTAAGGTGGGTAGAAGAAAACATCATGAGAATATCCTTATATAAGGCTAAAATAAAAGCATGATGACATCAAAGCTTACATGAGCTTCGCCAGGATTAATGACCAATAATTAGATGTGAATAGATTTGATGTACTAAATAATAACCAGTGCGGATACAAAATCACACCATATGGATGGTTGCACTGAACTTATCTAGTTTCCTTTTCCCATAGATAACCGAGCTTACAACATAAATTCCAAAACCAATTACTTTGGATGCAATCTCCTCCCAAACTATTGACTAGTTTCCCTTGCAAAACATGTTGCATTTCTTGCCTCTCAAATGATACTTAGTGTGAAAATCTAATCGCTTGATATACTAGGTTTTTAGCCTTGCTTTGGAGTGATCAAAGATCCAAAATTTCATCTCCTCCTCCTCACTAATTTCTAGGTAAGGGAATAAATATTTTCAAGAAATTTGATGAAGAGGTCCATGTTGTTGAACAATGCCTAGAGGATGAATGACATGTGATGAAAATGATGTAGCATATGAAGAAGAAGATAATGAAGACGTAGTTGATGGACTAGATATAGAAGAGGAGGAATTTAAACTATTATAGAACTCAAAATAGAAGAGGATGGATAAATTGTGCCCATTTGGAGGATGTGCAAGTTCTGAGGGGGTGGATGCCATTGCATTATCCATCTACAAAGAACCCTAGAGAAACACCATATAGTGTGGTTTTAGTGCATGATCATCAACATCACTTGTGTTCATTAATTCCCATGTGTTAGCATGTGAACGCATAGCTTACGAGTTTTCTTCTTACGTAGTGTGTCTAGCCAATTTTTGCTTCTATTTATTTGCCAATCATAGTCATTGTGTACATCATCAAATTTCTCATTCCTTGTATTTAATTTTTAAGAGTGTGTGCTTCATTGCATGTGAATAGCCATACACATATGTAAAGAAAAATACAAAAATGATACAAAGAGTATTTGTGTGCATTGCCAAAGCTTTAGAATCCTTAAGATTCTAGTGAAAATGCTTGAACACCAAATGCGCAAGAATCCACGTGGAACAAGGCCAAAAAACTAAAAAGGGAATATCCAAAATTTTAATGAATTATTGAGAATTCAATTGATTTATAAATACTTTTGATTTTTTCCCACCCAAAATGCCCTAAACTATCCTTGACAATATCCTATATTTTTTCACAAATTTTTGAAAAATATTTCAAATTTCCTTATGCCATTTCATAACACACACACATACATACACACATGTGAGAGAAAAAAAGAAAAAAGAAAAAAAACACTAAGGTTAAATAACTACTAAGGAAGAGAAGAGGGTAAATAGGAACTGCTTGGCAGCACCCCTCCCAAGTACAATTTGCACGGTGTCTCCCCCCTCTCTCTCTCTCTCCCCCTCCCCTATTTATTAGGTAGTGGAATGAGTGCCCCCTCCCCCTATTTATTAGGTAAACAAGCCCTCTCTCCCCCCTTTTTTCAATAATAATAAATAAAGGAAATCCCCCCTTATTATGAAATCATGAAAATTTTCCATTTTCGGTATTATTTTGGAAAGATTGATTGATATAAAATTAGTAATTGATTTTGATTGTCTTTTAATGTGATAGAAAGCATGCTGTTTACATCCATGGCTTGAGCACCCAGATAGAAATAGAAATGAGATGTATTGCCATCCCATGGCTCCCTTGGTTACTCTTTACTTGGAGTATTATACACTATATAATGCAACTAATCGCTGCTAGCTACATTTTGGTCTTCGTATAGGAAGGCTCACCCTTATTGCGCGTGAGAACGAGTGGGGCTCTAGTTTGAGTTGTAATCTCTATGTTGGACCTATGGATACTTATATGAGTCCAATGTGGTTCACTATTGTAAGGCTCGTGATGAATAGGGAAATGATGGTAACCCAGTTTATGGATTGGTTTTCTCTTGAAGCAATTGTGGGTATGAGAATTAAAAAATAAGAACAAGTGTTTCTAAATGGATTGCTTAGTGTTCATAAACTAAGGATGTGATAAGGAACCAAGTGTGAACATTAATTCAGGAAGCTATTTTTGTATGTTATAAACAATGTGCTAACATACCTTGTTTAAAACACTAAAATATGCCTCAATGGGAAGCATATAAATACCTTTTCAATGGAATCTTGGTGGACCTAGTTAGTCAGGTGGCTTTCCCCAAATTTAGAATAAGGACTGTTAAAATGAGACCTTTCAAGGAGCCAGTCTGATAATACAGTCCGATAATAAGCACTGTTTTAGGGGGCCCATGTGAGACTATGCTATATGGCCTGAGGGAGTGACACTTATCTCCCCCTCGTTTCTAACTCTCATTACACCAAGTGTGGTGGTTACTTATCTCAAACTTGGGTGATTCGTGAAATGCCTTTATTTTGAGTTCAATGTTAGACTGCTACTAGAGATCATGGCTATGTATTTAGGAACGTGTAGGTGGATCCTCGTGGGATGAGGCGAGATGCTACACATGCAAGGTAGATCTAAGGATTTTGCCTAGACATTTGAATCCAAACACTCAAAGTTAGCATAAATGGTGGTGACTAAAATTGATACTTAGAAAACTATCAACTGTCCTAAGCTAAGTTAGGTGCATGTATATTTCAGAGTAAGCATTGATTTCTGAATCCATTATGCTTCTTCCATAGAATGATTTTTATACTTAACTAAATACCTATGGTATTGATTTACTATTTGGGTAGTATAAGTGTGGTCATGGTGAATGATCATTTCAAGAATTGAAATTTTGGTATTGGCCTCTAACAAAGGAGAGGCGCCGACTCCAAGAGTAGTTGGAGCTATTCTCTTGAATGGTTTCAATAAATGAATGTGAAAAGAATTATGTATTTGGCAGTGATGAGAAATGCTAAACCTGAATGTCAATTTTTGAAGCTAAATTCAGCTGTGGATAGCTTTTAACGCTTTATAGTCTCATATTTTCAATAAAATCATAATTCAATTGTCTTCTTCATACTACTTCTCTAAGTGGACCATAGTCTCAAATTATTTCTAGATATTTAGGTGACTAGGGATCATCAGATTTTAGTAATGATCTGTTGTAGAATTTTGGTATGGATAATAGCTATAGCATCAATAATTGGGACAACAATGGTAGCAAATTTCTTACCATGAACTTTCTCAATAGGTCATCTTCTAGTATCTCAATAGATATGTAGTATAGCTAAATATCTAAATATATAGATACTTAGTGATCTAGATATATACATTAATTCTGGAGATTACTCTAATAACACTAAACTATGACAACTCAAAACAAGAAAGTCAATTCTTGAAACAAAGATATTTGGCCATGTACTTTTTCTAGAAATGTTTTGGTGTTAGAGTATTTTAGTGTATATATATATATATATATATATATATATATATATTCAAAGAAAAGAGAGGCAATGTGTAAAGAATACATAACCGTAACTTTTGAACAAGAGAGGCAATAAAGAATACACACTTGGAAATATAATGACCACATGGTTCCAACCACAATGCTTAAAAGAAGTTCCTAGTAATTTTTGTTTATGAAATTGAGATTGTTGGATGAAAATATTGACAACATTGTGGGAGAGAAGGAAGGAGTCTCACTTGTAGTTTTCTCACTTACACAATGTGAGAATACACACAAAGGTGGAGGCTGAAAACAATTTTCCTCTTCTTAGTTGTGTAATCCAAAAAGAACTCTAATACAGAGAAATAGAAGAACCCTATATATGGGTCTCAAAACCAAACTCAACTAACTAAGGTGGCATACTAACTGAGCCACGAACTAGAGTAGATAAGGATAGTTGTCATCTAGCTATTATTCATGGGCGGTGTACCAACCGCATCTGCAGCTAACAAGTCGGTGACATAAATGCACAATGGTCACCCTGGCATATCACGAGTGGAGCTCAATATCTCAACACTCCCCCTAGAGCTCAATCCCAATTCCTGCACACCAAGCAGGTCTCTGAACTTGCGCAGCTTCTCTGCGCCCAATGCTTTCGTGAATATGTCAGCTACCTAATTCTCTGTGCTAATATAAACTAGATCAATAAGACCTAGTAAAATCCTCTCCCGCACATAGTGATAATGCACCTCAATGTGCTTTGTTCTAGCATGATAGACTGGGTTATTTGCCAAGTGTATACTACTCATGTTGTCACAATAAATGACAACTGGCCCGTCTGTAGGCTGATGCATATCATAAAGTAGCTTATGCAACCAAGCTACCTCACATGCAGCCATTGCTGCACCCTTGTACTCAGCCTCTGTGATCGACAAGGCAATTGTAGGCTGTTTCTTGCTGCTCCAAGTGACTGCAGCACTCCCAAAAGAGAACACATATCCACTGGTAGATCGTCTATCAGAAATACTACCAGCCCAATCAGCATCAGTGTATCCATGCAACTGTATCTGAACCCCAGTCTCATAAAATAGTCCATACTGCAATGTGGACTTCACATACCTGAGTATGCATCTAGCCGCATCCAAATGCGGTTTCCTTGGAGCCTGCATAAACTGACTTATCAATCCAATAGCATAGCTCAAATCTGGCCTGATAATAGTCATATAAATCAAACTTCCTACTATGCGTCTGTACATAGTAGGGTCTTCCAGAAGCTCACTTGCATTTGCGCTCAGCTTCACATTCTGCTCCAAAGGAACTGAAATAGGCTTACAGCCTGTCATCCCATATTTGGACAACATGTCCAATCCATACTGCCTCTGCAAGAGCCGTATCCCACTTGGTGATCTAATCGCCTCAATGCCCAAGAAATAACGCAGCTCTCCCAAATCCTTCATCTCAAACTTCTACTTCAATAGCATTTTCACATGAAGGATATCTTCATCACTATCACCTATCATAATCAAATCATCAACATAAATGACAAGTAGCATAATACCTTTCTTTGTTTTTCTCACATAAAGTGAGAAATCTTCCTTGGAAATCTGAAAGCCAATAGTGACAAGATACTGTCCTATCTTGTCAGACCATGCTCTAGGTGCTTGCTTCAAGCCATACAAGGCTTTCTTCAACCTGCAAACAAACTTAGGATGAATAGCATGCACATAACCTAGTGGCTGCTCCATATAGACCTATTCTTGCAAATCACCATGCAAGAAGGCATTCTTTACATCCATCTGATGTAAAGACCATCCCTTTGATGTAGCCATAGCAATGACTGCTCTCACGGTTGCCATCCTTGCAACCGGACTGAATGTTTCTTCATAATCAATGCCATATGTTTGTGCATACCCCTTGACTACTAATCTTGCCTTGTATCTGTTCACAGAACCATCTACATTGTGCTTCACCTTATAAGCCCACTTACAACCAATTGCATTCTTATCTTTAGGCAAAGGTACCAATTCCCATGTAGCATTTGCTTACAAGGCATCCATTTCTTCATCCATGGCTTTCTCCCATTTTTCTTTTCCCATGGCTTGCTCAAAAGAAGTGGGTTCTGATTCATGTATCACTTTGACCATATAGGCATAGTGAATGGCTGTAAATCCATCATATTTCAGCCTATCCACAGGATACCTAGCTCTGGTAGACCTGCGCAAAGTAGGTTCACTCACAGGTGCTCTCAAAACATCCCTGGTCTTCCTTACTCCAGGTGTAACAATAGAAGGAATACCCAACTCATCATCAATGCTCTGTTCTGAGCCACTGGATTCACCATCCACATAAGATTGACCTGCATTCACATCAAACATGGGCTGATCTACCTTCTCTTTTCCTTTTTGTAAAACCTGCATACCACTATCTGCATTGTTTTGAGGAGATTCTCCTGATCTCAATATGCATGTCCATGGCGAAGAATGTGAACCACTACTAGAGGACACTCCATGTCCACTAATATTTTGTGACTGCTGCTGTGAATTCTGTGCAGCATTACCATTTTGTGCATCTACATCATCAATCACATTTACCGGTTTATACCAGCTACTCATCTCATTAAAAAAAACATCTCTGCTCACTGTAAACTTACGAGTAGAAGGGTTATAGCATCTATACCCTTTCTGCTCTGCAGAGAGTAACCAATAAAGATGCACTTCTCAGCTTTTGGATCCAACTTGGATCTCAAGTCATCTAGCACATGAACATAGGCAATGCAACCAAAAATTTTCAAATGAGAAATATCTGGTTTCCTACCAGTATACCTCTCCTCTGGAGTCATCCCATGTATTGCTACAGTGGGAGTCCTGTTCATTATGTAGACTGCTGTAGCAACTGCTTCAGCCCAGTAAAAATCTGGCAAGTCTTTTTCGTTGAGCATGGCACGAGATACCTCTCCAATATGCCTGTTTTTTCTTTCTGCAATTCCATTTTGCTGTGGGGTATGACTACATGAATATTGCTGCTTTATGCCGTGCTCCTGCAAAAACCTTGCAAACTCCTTTGAGAGGTACTCTCCCCCTCCATCTGACCTTAGGCATTTTATTTGTAGGCATGTTTCTTTTTCAACCATAGCTTTAAGAGTTTTGAAATACCCAAACACTTCACTTTTCTTTTTCATAAAATACACCCAAACTTTTCAGCTATAGTCATCAATAAAAGTGATAAAATAATGACAGCCTCCAATAGATGCAGCTTTAGTAGTCCACACATCAGAGTGGATTAATTCCAATGGCTTCTTACTCTCTTGAACATGTCTAGAAAATGGTTTCCTTACCTGTTTTCCAAATTGACAGGCTTCACATACCTTATGCATTTCTGCAACCTTGAATTTAGGCAAATCCTGCAACAATATTTTGGGCTTGCATTGATTTAAGTCGCTGTACATTAACATGAACAATGCATTTATGCCAGATATCAATATCTGCAACTACATCGGTCCCATGTGCAAACATTGCTGCACTCAATTCAAGCATGTCTGCATCCAACGTAAACATTTTGCCCTTCTTCTTTCCTTTTGCTATCAAGCGACCTTTATTTTTCATATCCTCAACAAATCCATGAGGATTAAATCTGACTTGCAAGCCCTGCTCAACCGTTTGACCAACAGAAACCAGGTTCTTAGTGATATTCAGGACATGAAATACATCCGACAGGTATTTCTTTTTCCCATCCTGCATAGACAAAGAAATTTTTCCAATCTGCACAATAGGATGTGCAGTACCATCACCAGTCTCCACAAATCTTGGTTTTTCCATTTTCCTTGTATCCTGCATCCATTCTGCATGACCTGTCATGTGGTTTGATGCACCTGAGTCAACATACCACACATCGTTGCTTTCTTCTATACTTGTCTCACAGAATTGGTCATGTGCTGCACCATAAACAAATACTCATTTCTGTCATCACCTTGTCTACTAGAAGATGCATAATTTTCTTATTGCAATTTTCCATTCATGATGTCATTCTGCTTTTTATAGCAATCTTTAGCCATATGACCCATTTTACCACAGTAGTAGCATTCAACATTGCTGTTTGCATTTTGGCCTCTTTGCCATCCACCATGACCTCTTTGGCTCCCCCTGCCTCTAGAGTTACCACGTCCTCCTCCATAGGACTGGTTTTCTTGAGTTTGCTGCATATTCTGATTTCTAGCACGGCCTCCAGATCGGCCTCCTCTACCTCTGCCTCTATCTCTTCCAGCATTTGAGTAGAAGATAGCTTCTTTTGAAGTTCCTCCTGAAGAAGATGTACCACCATTTCTTTGCTCCTCAGAAATTAGAAGAGCAATCAACTCCTCAAAATTAGGAAATCTTTCATGGACGGAAATTGATGTTTGGAACTGTACATAATCCTTTCCTAGACCATTCAAGGTCACAGAAACTAAATCATCATCTTCCACTGGCGACCCAATGGAAGCAAGTGCATCTGCAATCTTCTTCACCTTCATGTGGTAGTCATTGATGCTCATATTTTCTCTTTGCACACTGTGCAACTCTTGCTTGAGCTGCATTTTCCTGGCTTGCGTATTTGTGCTATACATTTTTGACAAAGTATCCCATGCCTCCTTTGGCGTACTTGCATCTTGAATATGCACAATCATAGAGTCTGAAATACTGATAGACAGCTAGTACATAACTTTTTTGGCTCTCTCATGCCATCCTTTAAATGACTGCATTTATTATTGATTGGGAACATCAAGAAGAACTGGTTCTTCTTCATTTCCTGCAACAAATTCCCAATATCCTTTTCCCATAAGCAAATTCGTCATTCTAAACTTCCATGCTTGGAAGTTGTTGTTGTCAAGCTTTTCAGTGACAATCTGTGGAAAAGAGAATCAGATGCCATTAGAGAACACTGCAAAAAATTCTGTCACTGCAAAAAGCACAGCTTCAGCCTCACAAGGGCAAATCTGCAAAACTAACGAAAGTCGTATTTGACCACACAGTCACTTTCTAGTGACGATTTTGCATCAACAAGCAACAAGGATGATTCTGTAACTCCCAATGTTTCTGCGCACAGGCATACGATGCAATTTCTACAATAACTTTTCACTGACCTGTAGAACAATGGTCGCACAGTAAAAAACAGGGCATTTTCTTGAGTGCGTGCGGAAAACTTCTGCCTCCAAAACGGGCCCCAAAATGGCCTCGAATCAAAAAAATTGGGCAACCAAGGGCTAAAGCCCTATCCCGTAGCATATACTACCCTCATTCGAAAAATAAAAGCAACACTGGTTCTCTTACCAGAACACCGTGAACTTGGTTTGCTTTCTTGAGCTCCTTACCACGAACCAGGCTCTGATACCATGTCAAGATTGTGGGAGAGAAGAAAGGAGTCTCACTTGTAGCTTTTTAACTTACACAATGGGGGAATACACACAAAGGTGGAGGCTGAAAACAATTTTCCTCTTCTTAGTAGTGTAACCCAAAAAGAACTCTAGTACAGAGAAATAGAAGAACCCTATACATAGGTCTCAAAACCAAACTCAACTAACTAAGGTGGTATACTAACTGAGCCACGAACTAGAGTAGATAAGGATAGCTGTCATCTAGCTATTATTCATGGGCGGTGTACCAACCGCATCTACAACTAACAAGTCGGTGACATAAATGCACAACGGTCACCCTGGCATATCACGAGTGGAGCTCAATATCTCAACAAATATAACATCTATCCTATAGATCACACACACACAAATACACGTATATAAGAGAACTTCATAAGGTTCTTGATTTGGGTCAAAAGAGTGTAAGGATAGTATTTACTAATAGTTAGAATATATTTTTAAAATATGCCTTAATTTGTTTCTAAGGTTTGAACCACTATTTTTTCTTAGCCTTATTGTAGTAAAAGATTCTAGAATTATGCTTTAAGGACAATATGAATCACATTATTATCTGGGAATGAAAGAGGTAACTAGATTTCTAGGTTGTAAATCTAAAAATTTCTTTGAATAAATTACTATATTGAAACCTTAATGGGATCTAAGTTAAATATTTGATTCGCTATGTAAAGAAAAGAACTAATACAAAAATTAAAATGGTCTTAAATGTTTAATGAATATGCCTAATAACTTTGGAAATGAAACCTGAATTTGTTGATTTGATTGAACTAGTCCCATAATGTCTATCCATTTAATCTTGAGGCTTATGTGTGAATTGATGAGATAAACAAACCTACTTTAAATAAGTACAAATAGAAGATTGTTGGTTTGATTAGCAAAGTAGATCTTCCTATGCATGAACAAGGGTTTGAATGCTAGAGAATGTATGTAAATGCCCTATGTAGAAATAGGGCTTAAAAAATCCTCTTGGCTTGTAAATAGGTCTAAGAATTCTCTGCGCAAGGATAGCCTTCTTAGAAATAATGAAAAAGGAATAATATAATTAGGTTATTTGAAAGGGAATATGTGAAAGGGGATTAAGAGTGGTTCGCCCGACCTCCCTTCTCCAAAGCAAAAAACAATTAGGCACCCCCTATCTAATCTATTTTTTAAAAACTAAATTAAAACTTTAGTTATTATAAAGCTTTAACCTTTATAACAAAGCTTTAAAATCTTTGAATGGCAACCACAAAATGATAAATCTGCTTAGGTGGCCTTAGCGATAGGAGTCTAGCAATGAAATGGTGGATTTGGGGCTAGCTAGGTAGCACGATTCGATCAGTGGCTTTCGATTGGAAAACCATTGCGGGTTGGAAAGAATCACTACTCTTCTTCAATACCACTTATCCAAGTGATTTTTTTTAAAATGTTGATAAACAAAATTTAGCTTTTAGAAAGCTTAAAAAAGCTTATTGTTAAACCTTAGAAATATTTAAAGAAAATTGAACAACTCCATGTGATAGAGGAAGACAACTTAGAAAATTGGAAAAGAGAAGATTTTGTATTTTTAAAAAAAGAAAGTAATAAAGCTTAGTGTACTCACCCTTATGCTTCTTGATAACTACATATTCAAGTAGTTGGGGAAAGGAAAAGTTAACTTGGAAGTTGGAAGGGGCATTTGTCATTTAAAGAAGAGAGAGAAAACCTAAATCATGAACCATTTTATAAAGCTTTTGCTTTGTAAACCATAGGATGCTCCTATTGGGGATGATAAAGATGGTATTGTGAAGACTTCTAGATGGAAATAGGGCCTCTTCCTTGATGTGGATAAGTTGACCAATCCTACATTCTCATACCAATGTTACTTGTCTTCACCATATAATAGCCAATAAACTAAGAGAAAAAGAAGAAGAGAAAAACTTGCACAAGAGAAGAGAATTTGAAAACTTCCACGACACAAGAATCGGTACGATCTCCCCCCATGCATTGGTGAACACCTCCCCCATGCGCGTATTTATAGTATTGAATTAAGCTTTTGTGTGTAAAATACATTGAATGCATCTTTTTTGAGTTCTTGTTTTTCCGTTCCTTGCATGACTTGCTTTTATGCAAATAAATCAAACACACCCTATTTTAAATAGCTTTAGAGCCAAGAATAATATTTCTTTATTATCTAATAAATGGAGCAAAGCAAATCTATTATGCATGTGCGCATGCAAAGTCCATGCGCACTAATAAGCCCATCGAAGATATAATGTTTTTAATAATATTTTTTCACATTGTAAAGCACATAAATTTCACGCATTAAGATGCAGACTCCAAAAGAATCATTTTGCTTAACTCCATGTAATTATTTGCTCACCACAACATGAAAACACATTAGTATTCTTCCATCTATTTACTAGGCATAATGCAACCAATACCGCACACATATTTGCATGATAAGCCATGGATCATGTGCTAAATAAACAAAATCCAAAATAATAAGAATCAAGAAATATAATTCAATAGCACTACGCACTCTATGGCTAAACTTTATATCACCTCCTAACTTTTGCCATCCAAAAATGAAAGCGGAACGATATAGACGATTAGCTTCAAGAAAGTAATAGAGACGCTAAATTAGGAAAGGTTATGATGCTTTCCAAAGAACTCAGGAATCGATGTTTGTTGAGGAAGAAGTCATGGCATTCCTTGACTTTTAATTGAAGCATAGCTTTCTGTAACTTGCTAAGCATAGCGAATAGAGCCAATAATACTATGAAACCTAAGGTAGTATTCCCCAACCGGGTTTATTTATTGCTCATATATAGTCCCTTGCCTAAGGATACGTAATGTATTTGATATTAGACTAGTACTCAAACAAGAAGTATACGCAACCCAATCCCTATCTTGGATAGTGCTGCCTGATTGTGGGCGCTCTCTTAAACCTTCCTTGGGTACTCCACATAGAATTAGGAGTCAATTCTTCTTCTCGTTACTTTGCATTCACGAGTATGGCTATGAGGTGATCCCCATACCCATCCTCTGAGAATCAGTTGACATGAAGAAGCCTCCCTTTTCCACAAAGTATGAGCTAGTGCATCAATCATACCTTTCTCTTAATAGCGTAGGCTGGAGACATGTACTTGTTTATATATGTGGCCATGAGGCCATAGCCTCACAAACATGCTAATTAAAATGCTCTACGGAGCTACATGGATTTCGACTTGATCCATACTTTTCGAGTGGCTTAACAACCCAGCAGAGTTTGGCTAGCTGCAGCTTTGAACATGGTTCCCACTCCCATGCTATTAAATGAACTTGCTGCTAATCTTGGAAGTCTAGCATCTAGTAGGAGGGTTGAATTGCCCTTAAATGTTTAATAAAATGCGAGGGTGAAGACAGTGCGAGCTTTCGAGAACAAGTATGAGAGTTGAGAATTCAAGATAAGTGACCAATTGTAGGGCTGCGGAGAGGAGGAAACACGAGATGCTAGGAAAGGGGGCAATGAACGGAGGCCAATGCGCGCGTATGCATGAGATAGCTAAAGACGATCAAGGATACATCCCACGAACGTTCACACATACATGCAGAGGTTGATATGGAGGGTTGCCAAACACATGTAATCGTCAAAACGAGTTAAAATGGGGATCTCGAAAGACTTGGTAGCCAAGGCCAATATTCTTAAAGACGTTGCGATGGCCATATTGGGTCGTTGAGTACGGTAAGCTTCCACGGCAAGATATGCCAGGATCATCCAAGTACGGTAAGCTTCCATGGCGTGAAGGAAGTTGGAGTTGCCACGATTATAACTAAGGTCGACTTAGAAGTGGTGATGGACCAATGAGATGAAACCAATAAGGGTTTAGAAAATAACTGTATATCATTCGTACTTATGCTCCATGTCCGAGCAACTTGCCATCAATATTGAGGCATATTGTCTCAGTACGAGGCCATGATTGATGCTGAGAGGACCAGGAGTGTGTGGATATGGACGAGTGAGCGAGCGAGCGAGAGAGAGAGAGAGAGAGAGAGAGAGAGAGAGAGAGAGAGAGAGAGAAAACTTAGAAGAAGAAGAAGAAGAAGAAGAAGAAACGGTAGTTAAAAAGAAATGCGACGCTGGATATTGAGAAAGAAATTATTTATTAATTAAGCATTCTGGTTAAAGAAGATTAGATATTAAGACATGCTGGTTAAAAAGAAATGCGAGATGCGATGAGGTGAGGCGCAAAATGAGGAGAGAGGGGGACGCAGCAGCGAGGACAGCGTAAATGAGGTGCATGGCTCGCAAGAGGAGGTCTCGAGGTCGAATACGCAAATGACCAAATGATCGCAGGTTAGCTGTCACCCATCCGATAATTCTAGAATGTATATCCAAATTAGCTAAATACTAACGCTCTCAGGAGGATCTCTAACGATCGCTCGGTCTTGCAGGTTTTGTTTTAGCTGCCTCGTATAACACCGCGGGTTATAATTATTAGTCGTCGTAATCGTAAACATAACTAGCCTCCAAAGAAACACATTAAAATTACAAAAATCTGACTCGTTCCATGTTGCTAAGGTTAGTTAAGTTTTTGCATATGCTCACACACATAGGATTGTTGCACTTACTTCGATTATTCCAAATCGTGTTCCGCTTAGGGGGGAGAGGGGGTGTCACCTCAAACAAAGTAAGTCTACCATGTGCGATCAAGAGAAGGCTTATTTTATTTAGTGAAATGTACAAGATCACAGTTACAGAAGGGGTTCTTTTAATTACACTACTGAAATAATATGTAAGTTTCTTAAGGAAAAAGGGGTCATTTATTCAACGGCTCATTACCCATCTCGCCTAGGAGCGAGCCTAATGAAGGGTAAAAATACCAAAGTATTCTAATGGAAAATGTGATAAGAATAAAAGCCACAAGGAAAACGGGTTGGATTCTCCAGATGCAAGATAGAGTCCTTGCAAAAAGGGAGCTGGCGAATCTTGAGCATTTCGAGTCTATTGCTATAGTTTCTCATATTTTTCATGGGCAAAAACTCTCTAAGCAATACCTCTCACAATGGGCCAAATATAACTGAGCTCCAAAGGGCTTTGTTTATGCTCGGCCGCCACAGGTTTAGAGAGAGTTGGCTCACTATCTTCCTTGGTCAGCAGACTCTTCTCTTGAGAAAAGCATGTGTGTGCTTACAAAATCACAGGATCATGCACTTAGTGTAGTAACAAGACAACATAAAGTATAATGGATATGAAACAACACATATGTATGAGATCAGAGCCTCAAAGTATCCCAAAATCAATCCTTGATTAAGAAAACATGTTTATAATGAGTATTCACTTCACCTATCCTGTTTCATCGTGTTATACCCAAAAACTCGCACCAAACACTAGCTTCGCTGGCAGGACTCCTGATCATAACTCTCTCCCATTGCTCTCCCTCCCCTCCTCTTGTCCGAAGTGCTATTTGCCACTTGAAAACTACGATCGCGCCACCCACACAAATTCAAGAGCCTTCTTTTTTCATGAGGTCTCTAAAACTGGCTGAAAAGCAACTTGCTGTATGAATGTCACCCTATTCTAGGCATTAGGAGAAATATGGACTCTCTTTTTTGCCCCTTAAGGAGTGAATAAACAAATATAGGCCTAACCAATGAGAGAGCTGGGACTCTAGATTCATGTAACATGAATCTTCTAGCCATATCGTGGCCGAAATCTTCCCTCAGCAATAAAATAAGGGAAATACGGGGAATACAATGCTGTCACTTCTTGGAAGTTTGTGACTCCAATTTTCATATTCTTATTTTTTTATGTTTGACTTTTCATTTCTCCCCTTTTTAGTTTTCCCTTCTCTCTTAGGGGGGACTCAAATTTATCATATCTCTTTCCCCGCTTCTTCTTTCCTGACAAAATCTTACAGCCTCATTGTTGCTTGCCCTATCTGTATCCCTATGAAATTTCATTTCCTCTACACAAACACAGAGTGAGTTTCACACGTTTTATGAGAGCAAAGCTTGTTCTACAAGAGCCCTAAGATTTTCTTCACAAAAATTTACAGGTATATTGTTCTCTTCCATGGATATTCTATGGTAAAGTTTTATCTTGTTTGGACAAAACCTGTGCAAGTTATGTACATTCTCTGACATGTAATTTCTTTTGTTTTGGTACTCTAGGAGTCTCTTACAGTCAAGAACAATGTTATTTTGAACACTCAACTTCTTCTTCAACATCCTACGGTTTCTTTGTAAACAAAGCTAGAGGTATGTTGTCTTGTTTTTTTGTTGCTTCATGGTTAAATTTTATCTCCTTTCGACAAAATGTATGCAAGCTATATGCATACGAAGTTCTCCCTTGTTTTTTTTACTGCCAGAGTCTTTGAGGGTGGAGAACAATGATTTTTTAAAACCTCAAATTCTTCAACATCTTTGGGCTTCTTTACAAAGAGAGCCACAGGTATATTGCAACTTTTTATGTTGCACCATGGTTAAGTTTTAGCTCATTTGGACAAAGCCTATGTAAGTTATATGTATACTTTGACTCGATATTTCTTTTGTTTTTGTACTCTAGGAATTTGTCAGTGAAGGAACAATGGTCTTGTTATAAGTCGACTTCTTGTTCAACATCTCTAGGCTTCTTTGTGAAAAGAATTGTAGGTACAATGTTTTTTTTTAAATTGCTCTATTTAAATTTCATTTCATTTGGAGAGAACATTTGCGAATTATACACATGCTGATGGGTAAATTTTCTATTTGGTTATCATAGATGTCTTCAAGGAGGAAAAACATCAGTAACATACTTGCAGTGGAGGTCTTCAATAGGAAAGATAGTGGCGCTCATTGGATTTGTGATAAGTACTATAAGTTGGATTGGATTTTGATGCACCCAAGTACTCGAGGGAGTTTCAAGGTCAGGTATAAGAATGTTGCAAACCCTAGCAAACATTGAAAAGGTAGAATTTTAGAGTTCAGAAAAGTGTTCAATGGAACATGTAGAGTAACAAAAGTGTTGATCCAACACGTTTATATGCACAAACAAATCTCTGTACACGACAAGAACTACATTGCAAATTGTAAACAAAACAGTAAGTTTTTAAATTTTATCATTCTTTATTCTTTTGCATCAGAGTTATTTTTAAAAATCTTTGCAGTGTTCTAATTCAATCTTGTTTTACTAACAACTCTATATCCATCAACTTTGTATGAATGGGAGAATGTGGAATGTTTGAGCGGCAAGATACATGTTTGGCATGAAGACATAGGTTCTTTGATCTATGATAATAACTTTGCAAGTCAACTTGCAACTCAAAATATCTTTTTTTATAATACATTGTATGTAGTAGAAAGCCAAAGATTGCAGCATGTCCCATTACCGCCACTATCTAGTGGTGAATGCTTGATTGGTAGCTTGGAGTTGTCAGAAGCATGTAAGCCCAAGATAAAATCTAAGATCAATAGTGCTATGAAACCCACCACATGCTCCATAGATGTGCATCTTAGTTCGTTTATTCCATTCTCATTGTTTTCACATTTGTTTGGTTCATGTGATGCTTTGAAGAAAACAAAGATTACTTACCAATGCAAGTGTCCATCCGAGGAATGGATGAGTCAGCTATTGGGTGAGCCTTGGCAAGTTAAAATAACACATTTTGATGAGACGATTGAATGTAGGGTCAACCAATCTGATCTCGCATTTAGGTAAATCTTTTTTACTACATTGAATGCCTTGATTTAATTGACATAGGTCTTGCTTAAATGAATTGTTGTGTTATTCGCATTTACTTACCATTATTTTTGTTTTTATTACAAGTATTTCATTGCTAGGCAAACTCTGTGCATTCGCTTTCGATATAGAAGATGGCAACTTTTGTGAGGGGAGTGAATCAGCTTGGATCAAGATACCCGAGATGAGACAGATACAGCTCGCATAGATGTTGTTATCTTGTGGAATGGTAATAATCCTTTTGTGGTCAGCCCAAAGAGCCATTGGCCCATTTCTTTTCCAAGACCAGAAATCCAATTAATGTCCAATGAGCCCCTCTACAACTTCTATTTCAAGTTAGATAATAGAAAAGTCAGGATTCGTAGTGAGCAATCCATGGCATGTAAACAATATGGTTCTCCACATATCCTTGAGATAGTAGAATCCTTGTAATTTTTTAAAAATAAAGAACGAATACAAACTTCTTTTAAACTTCTCAGTACTTCCAATTTAGATAATCTTAGTTTACAATATTGTAGCTCATCTCTTCTACTTATTATGTAAAATTAAATATTAAATTGGATCCAAGGGATTTTGAAGGTCAGTCAGATTTTGAAGATCAGTCTTTTCATAATGATATATTGTAGCTCATCTCTTCTACTTATTATGTAAAATTAAATATTAAATTGGATCCAATGAATTTTGAAGGTCAGTCTTTTCACAATGATATATTGTAGCTCATCTCTTCTACTTATTATGTAAAATTAAATATTAAATTGGATCCAAGGGATTTTGAAGGTCAGTCAGATTTCTTTTCTTTAAAAAATTCTATATTTTCTGTAGCAGACTTGAATA
This sequence comes from Lygodium microphyllum, assembly GCF_053477565.2. Classification (NCBI taxonomy): domain Eukaryota; kingdom Viridiplantae; phylum Streptophyta; class Polypodiopsida; order Schizaeales; family Lygodiaceae; genus Lygodium; species Lygodium microphyllum. The sequence continues at coordinate 71,750,424 of NC_141142.1, forward strand.
TACTTAACGATCCAAGTATATTGGAGGAAATAATAATGTAGAACAAAGCATTTGTCTATATGAGTAATTTTGATGGTTACTTTAAAGTATTGAAATAAAGAAACTGAGATAAAAAATTTAATTTGAAACTTTAGTGTTAAAAAAGAACCTTTATTTAAAACCCTAGATACATAAAAGCTATAACTCCAAACTTATTTTCACTTTCATTCTCTACTTTCCTACACTTGTGCTCTCCTCCCTTCTCTCTTTGTGTGCCATGGCTACCACTCCCGACTTCGTCGCATGGATCAGCTCCACATGCTACGCACACGTAGGAGACCAGATATACCCCAAGTTTTGGGTGACCTTGAGTCTAGAGAGCTTGCTTTGCGCCGTAGACCCTAGCTCTAGTATACTGGCATCGTTTTGTGATGTGGCAAACCCTCTAACCTACTCTATTCCAGACTCTGCTCTCTCAGATGGGTCCCCATAGATTTCCTATATAGTTTACGTTCCCGATCAAGCCATGAAAAGGTAATAAATCGAGCCCTCGTGCATGTGGGGCAGCATCTCCATACCAGAGAAGTGCCCACCTCACCCCATGACCACGCCACGATGGATCTCATCGAGTGCGATGCAGCATTTGCCATATATGTTTTGTGCACTGAGGGGTAAGAGGACCGTGAGGAAGACATCGACATGCCGTCTCGGCCACATCTAGAGTATTTTGAGATCCTTCATGGAAGTTCCGTGTGACGAACTTCCTCATTGGAAAGGACCTTTACGAGTTTGTTTCAGGTGAAAAAAAGGAGCTAGAGCTGGGTATCCCTCCAACTGCAGATGAGTTAAAAGCATGGAAAGAATGGAATGTGAAAGACAAAAAGGTGATGTACTGGTTATCTGCAGTCATTGATAATACTATGTTGGGACATATTAGGAATGCAGAAACTTCACATGTAGCTTGGACAATTTTTGAGAGTATGTTTTCAGTAAATACAGCGGCACAAAAGGTTCAACTCAAGCAAGAGTTGAATGCCTTGAAGAAAGGGAAAATGTCTACCAATGAGTATGTGTTGAAGGTGAGGAGCATTGGAGATGCTTTAGCAGTGATTGATGCAATGCCGGATGATGATGATTTGATTTCATCCACTCTGAGTGGCCTTAACAATGAGAAGGCATGGAAATCATTTGTTATTTCAGTATATGTACGGAAGCCATTTCCAGATTTTTAAGAGTTGATCTCTCTAATGATTACTAAAGAGATCAATATGCAGGGTGATTCGTCTGAAAGGAATTGTGAACAGGTCCAAGCATTTTATTCGAGTTCAGGAAGGGGACGTGGTAGATCCTCTTCGAGAGGCCGTGGTATGGAAGCAATAACCAGCAAAACAGGTTCAATCAATAGTTTGGTGAAATACAAGTTTCTGGAGGCAGAGGAAACTTTAGAGGTAGGGGAAGCTCTAGACAAAGAGGTGGATGGTAGAGTAGAGGTTCTAGAAATTCTACTATTCTTTGCCATTATTGTGACAAAACATGCCATATTGTAGCCCATTGCTATGGAAAGAAGGACGATATTCGCAGTGGTAAATTCTATCAAGGAAATTATGCATCGTCTTCACGACAGAATGAAGATAAAAATGAGCGTATGTTTGTTATGCAGCATATGATGAATGCAGTTACAGGAAAGGGGACACATGATGATGTATGGTATGTCGATTCAGGCACATCTAATCATATGACGAGTCATGTTGAATGGTTTGGAGAGATGCAGGACTTACAAAACCCAGGTTATGTGCAGACGGGTGATGATTCATGCCACCCAATTTCACACATTGAAAAGGTTCCCTTCTCCTTGTATGATGGCCAGACAAAGAGTTTGACAGATGTATTATATGTGCTATCAATTACAAAGAATCTAGTGTCTATTGGCCAAATGGTAGAGCGGGGATTGCAGGTCCGATTCAATGCAAAAGGTTGTTTTGTAGAAGACTTTAATGATAAGTGCAGGTTGGCCGCAAAAGAAAGTAGAGTTGGCCGAATGTTCACTTTAGATGCTGGAATTCCTGCAATGGATGCTAAAGGAAAAAGAGTAGTTGTAGATATTGAAATATGGCATAAATGTATTGGACATGCAAATGTGCAAAGGCTGAAATTGATGCAGTCCAGAGGATTGGTTACATGGTTGCCTTCTTTTAGAGTTTCAGAATTGCATAGAGTCTGTGAAGCATGCCAGTCTGGTAAGCAGGCAAGACAACCCTTCTCGCATGATAGAGAAGTGAGCAAAAATATACTTGATGTAGTGCATACAGATGTTTGGGGGCCATACAGAATGTATCTCTTGGTGGTAGCAAATACTTTATCACATTTATTGATGACTGTTCAAGGAAGTTATGGGTATACTTCATGAATGAAAAAAGTGATGTGTTTGAGCACTTCAAATCTTTTAGTGCAGCTCTTGAAATAGAAACATGCTTAAAAGTAAAGTGCTTGAGATCAGATGGAGAGGGAGAGTACCTCTCTAATGAGTTCAGTGGCTTCTTGAGGACTCATGGCATAAAGAGGCAACTTACTTGCAGGTTTACCCCATAGCAAAATGGTGTTGCAAAAAGAGAAAACGGACATATTGCAGAAGTTGCACAGGCATTAATGGCTGAAAAGAATATGCCCAAAAAATTTTGGTCTTAGGCTATCCATACTGTTGTTTACATTATGAACAGAACTCCCACAGCTGCAGTTCATGGGATGACTCCTGAAGAATGCTTTACTGGCAAGAAGCCTGATGTATCACACTTGAAGGTATTTGGCTGTGTTGCATACGTTCATGTGCCAAATGAGCTACGGAAGAAGCTTGATCCAAAGGCAGAAACATGTGTTTTTATTGGATACTCTTTAGAACACAAAGGGTATCGTTGTTATAACCCTGTCACAGGTGAGTTCAGAGTGAGTAGGGATGTTATCTTTGATGAGATATAACGTGTCCACCTGTTCCCTTCAGGAGACGTCTTAGCAGTCCATCAGAAAGAAGATCTAGGAGGCTTCGCCCGGCACTCCTATGGAATGTTATGGGGTTTGCGATCTAGGACTTCCTGCGTCTGCCACGTAGCAGAAGTATTCAGGCCGTTCCCACTTAGGACCAACCTGAATCAGGGTTTTCCCTAATGGTCATTTCCTAAATGAAAACTAGCATTGAACCCCGAGTGAACTACTTTACGCAGAAATGCCAAGGCCGAAGTGGATTTACGCTGCACTTGGTTCAAGGAGAATGGGAAACGAGAGAGATGCAAGGATCGACCTCTCTGCCATAAGACATAGTCCCATTCCGTTTTCCTAAAACAGCGTAAATCGGGATTATTGTAACTTAGACTCTAGGTTAGCGCCCTTGCTGTTTGGGTCCTTTGAAACGATCTTCTTGCTGTCCATCATGATTGAGAAAAGTTCCCAGCCAACCGGGACCACCAATCCCGTAGGACGGACCCATGACCACATCCACCGCACTTTTCTCAGTTGTTTTAGTTACCTACCACATTTAGTTGGACATGCATCAAACAGCTTCCTTAATTAGTCCCTTAGGCACCGGTTCCTTCACGTAATCATAGCACTTGACATAGAAAAGCAGTGTCAAACAAGTTTCTTTTCAATAGGTTTTCATATTTATCTTTGTGGAAGTTCTAAGGGGAGAGCTTTGAAAAACCCAGCTAGGGTGTATTTTGGGAAAACCAAGGGAAAAAAAAGGTTTTAATTCTCGAACTTAAAGGGGACTTGGGTGGAACTTGCGATAGGAAAGGGCTTAGGTGTAACCCATGGAAATGGGAGCTTAAATCCCGCGGGGGGGGAGGGGAGAGGGGGGTATAAAAACCACAAGAGGAAGGCTTAAGAAAGCCCACAGGAAGAGGGGCTTCCTAAGGGCCTTTAGAAGCTTTCCAAGAAGCTTCTTGGAAGCTTCTGTGGCCCACGTGGAGGAAGAGGAGACGATATGCAATGACGTTTGATGGCAGACAATAGTCGAATGATGGCAGCATGGCAGTAGCTGGCGGCCCACTACAGAATTCCTCTCCCCTCAATCTGGCGGCGTTTGACCTCAGCTCCTTCTCTCCTCCCCTCGGCCTGGTGGCGTCCGTCCTTCACTCTCCTTCCTTACTCACCCCATAGAGGGGTATTTATATGGTAGGGAGAGGTACCTCCTCTCTCCCACACGGCCAATGGCATGGCCATTGGCTTCCCTATGTCCTCCAGCTAGATACTTAGTCATAAACACCTCTCTCCCTCTCCTCCAGCATGACCGTCGTTTGGGGGAAAGAGGGGATAATTTTTTTTTTCCATAATTGCAATATTATCCTTTTGGCCTCCTACCAAGAGGAGGTTCTTATGAAGAACGTGGGTTTTTATTAAACCTTAGTCCTAAGTCTCGATTGGCCCGTGGAGAATGTACCATTTAAAGACCGCACCGTCTGTGACCACAATGCCAGTATTGACATTTGCCCGGGACTCATGCGCGCACGTAATATTTTTCAGCAGAAATATTACATTCTCTCCCCCTTGGAGGAATCAAGATGCCCTCATCTCGAGATAAACTAGGGATATTGATGGTTGAGAGTGCTTTCATCTACCCAAGTGGCATCCTCCTCGGGATAATCTTTCCACTGGACGAGGCGTTCTCTCAAGGTTCTGGATCTCAGTTGTCTCTCCCTAAAATCTAAGATCCTATCAGGCCGTAGTTCAAGGACTCTTTGAGAAGGCATTACAACTTGTTGGTCATCAAGTACATGACTAGGATTTGGTACATACTTCTTCAATAGGCTAATATAGAATACATTATGAACCTTTAGGTTCTCAGGGAGTTGCAGTTTATAAGCATTAGGTCCTAGGCACTTGAGGATCTTGTAAGGTCCATAATATCTTGAACTTAGCTTCTTGCAATTTCCTAAGGATAGAGAACTCTTCTTTGGGCGTACGCGAATGAGGACCATGTCTCCTTCCTCGAAAATTCTATCTTGACGCTTCAAATCTGCTATGCCTTCTATCTATCCTTGGCGGCTTGGATGTCTTGTCTTATTGACTTTATTTGGTCATCCATCTCTTCCAACATCTTCCTTGAAGCTTCAACCCTCAAGGTTGGATCTGAGAAGTTTAGGGGACTTCGACAGTCATGACCATACAATGCTTGAAAAGGGTTCATCTGAATGCTTTGTTGGTAAGAAGCATTGTAGGCAAATTCAACCAAAGGCAAGTATTGAATCCACCTTTTTGGTTCACGACAACAGTGTGCCCTTAACATATCCTCAATGAATTGATTGACTCGCTCCATTTGGCCATCAGTTTGGGGATGATAAGCTGTGCTAAAATAGAGTTGAGTCCTAATAGCTTCACAGATAGCTCTCGAGAAGTGTGATGTGAAGAGAGAATCACGATCACTAATGATTCTTCTGGGTAACCCATGTAGCTTGAATATCTCCTTGATAAACAACCTTGCAATGTCTGAGGCTTTATACTTTGTCTTTACTGGAATAAGGTGTGCAACCTTAGTAAGCATGTCAATCAAAACCATGATGGAGTTGTATCCTCCCTGAACTTGGGGTAGGCCAACGACAAAGTCCATACTGATGAATTCCCATTTCATTTAGGGAATGTCAAGTGGTTGTAACTTTCTTGGGATTTTGACATGTTTGGCCTTGATACATTGACAACACAAACACTCAGTGATATATTTGAGAACACCACCTTTAAGCCTCTCCCAATGGTAGCTCTTCCTAACTGCATTGAGAGTCTTGGCATAGCCAGGATGTCCTGAGAAAGGGGAATCATGAGCTTCCCACTATCTTCTGCTTAAATGATTGGCTTACTGGTATGCATAATCTCATTCTATAGTAGACAAGTCCACTATTGATAGAGAATTCATGATAGTTAGCCTGTAGCTTTTGGTCTTGGTCCTTGATAGGAATCTCCCTTAGCATCTTTTGATAGGCTAGATCATGGCATGCTTCCTCTCTAGCTAGCTCAAGCATTGGGTTTTTTGGCATGGATACCTTTGTGGCTAGAGATCTAGTTGTTAATGGGTTTTGCAAGATTAGAGAATTTAGGAATGCCTTGCGACAGAGTGCATCGGCAACTACATTCTCCTTTCCTGGTCGGTACTTGATTTCAAAGTCATACTCCTCCAACACTTCAATCCACCGACATTGCCTCATGTTGAGCTCATTCTGGGTAAAGATCCACTTGAGACTTTTATGATCAGTCACTAGAGTAAACTTGTTACCCAACATGTAGTGTCTCCAAAGATTTAGAGCATGGATGATAGCTAACAGTTCTAGATAATAAGGAGCATAATTCTTCTCATGGCTCTTCAGTTTCCTTGAAGAGTATGCTACAGGATGACCTTCATGCATGAGCACACATCCTAAGGCAAGTGTGCTAGCATCAGTTACTACCTCGAACTCCTTACTGAGGTCTAGAAGTTTTAGGATAGGTGCTGATACCAATCTTTGCTTCAATCTATCAAAGCTAGATTGTTTGGCAGTTGAGCATGCAATGGATATTTGCTTCTTCAGTAAGTCCGTCAGAGGTGCTACAATCAAAGCATAGTTTTTGATGAAGACCCTATACAATCCTGTCAATCCAAGAAAACTGCATATATTTCTTTGACAGTTGTTGGTACTGGCCACTCTAGCACATCCCTGGATGCACTGAGATTTCTTCCGCTAATACAATGAATCCCAGATATTCAATCGGATGCTTGAAGAATGCATATTTCTTCATCTTAGCATACAGCTTGTATGACATCATTGTCTCAAGGACAATCCGAAGTTGGGGTTCATGATCTTCTTCCTGTTTGGAATAGACTAAAGTATTTTCAAAGAAGAGGAGTACGAAGTCATGAAGATATGGCCTAAAGATATCCTGCATTAACCTGTTGAAGGTGGCAGGCGCATTCATAAGCCCGAATGACATAATTAAAAATTCAAAGTGTCCATATCTTGTGTTGAATGCTGTCTTTGGAATATCTTCATCCTTGATCCTTATCTAATAGTAACCAGACCTGTGATCAATCTTGGAGAAGATCTTCGTACCCTGAAGACGATCAAGAAGCTCATCTATTCTAGGAATATGGTATCTGTTCTTGACAGTTGATTGATTCAAACCTCTGTAATCAATACACAGTCGAAGCGTTCCATCTCTTTTTTTCTAGAATAGTATTGGAGCTCCCCATGGTGAACTGCTAGGACGGATGTAGCCCTGATCTAACAGTTGCTTGAGTTGTTTCTTCAACTCAATTGCTTCTTCCGGGATGGACATTTTATAAGGTCTCTTCCCAATTGGCGCAGCTCCTGGCACTAGCTTGATCTCATGATCCACTTCTCTTTGAGGCGGGAGTTCTATCAACTCTTCAGGAAATACATCCGCATATTCCTTTAGCCATAAAGGTCCTTCACTAGACTCCTGATTCTGATCTAAATTGTTGAGCTTAATCAAGTAGACAGGTAGTCCCTTTCTAACTCCCTTTATCGTCCGAGATGCTTTGGCTAATTGAATTTTTGACTTTCCTTCCTCACCTTGAGTTGTGACCAATTCCCCTTCAGAGTTTCGAAATGAAATTTGGCCCTTTCCACAATGAATGTGGGCGTCATTAGGTTTAAGCCAATCCATTCCGAGTAGACACTCATGGATACCTAAGTTCATGACTCTGAATTTGATCGAAGTCATCTTTCCTCCCAGAAAGAATTCCACCTTAGCAGTTTGCCTGGTACAAGTGACCTCACGACCATTTGCCAATTCCACGAGTAAGAAAGGTGCTTCTACTATGGCTATTCCTAATCTTCTTGCACAAGCTGGTGAGATAAAGGAATGTGTACTGCCACAATCAATCAAGGTTTTGAAACCTTTACCTTGATAATCCGACGGCATCTGAATCACCGAGAATTGGCGATTCGGGCCTTTCTTGTGTAGAGCGGCATGGATTGTCGCCCTTTCAAACTCTGCTTCCATGGTTGAATCTTCTTCTTCGCACATTTCCATGTTGGCAACACAGGCGGTTCTTCCTTTGCCTCGGGTAGCAACTCCCTAGCCATGGCATGTTCCTTGGAAAGGTGCCTGGTGATGTCCTCCTCCAAACTCGAGACATTGCCTCTTGAAATGACCGGGCTCGTTGTAGTGGAAACAACGGAGGTTTCGGCCATTGCTTTGGGTAGGGACAAAGTTGTTGACATTATTAGTCCTTGCTTTCTTTCTTTGTCCCCGATTCTGACCTTGAACTCTCTTCATTTGAGGTCTATATGCTCCTCTGTTTGGGTCATTATAAGACCAAGTTTTGTTACCTCTTGAACTAGCCTGCATCTCCTGAATTATAGGCACAGCTCGAATGAGTGCGCCCTGAAGATGTGATGGGCGCATAGATTCGAGATGGGTATTCACTAGTGGATTTAAACCAGCAAAAAATTTTGACACTTGCTGTGTCATGTCCATCTGTGGCGCATACTGAAGAAGTGAGACGAATTTAAAGTAGTATGCGTCAAGAGTGACTCCTAGATGTTTCACCTCGTAGAACTCATTCATTTTCTGCGTGCAATACACAGGTGGTAAGTATCTTCCTTGCACGGATTTCTTCAATTTTTCCCAGGTAATGGATCCTTCTGCAATCCCTTGATCTCTGCACCATTGCTTCCACCAAATCTTGGCTTCGCTGGTGAGCTTCAGCTTGGCGAGCATAGCCTGATTGGCGGGTGCAGTACCGGCTGCTTCAAAGTAATCCTCCATGGATTCAATCCAAATTTCAGCATCCACTTGGACGGATCTGCCTTTCCGGTCAAATTCAGGCAGCTTAATCTGCTTGAGAAGAAACTTCTTCTCCTGGATTACGGCAGTACTTGATGTAGGAGGCGAACTGGGAATCTGTACCTGGGGTTGTGCCTGGATAATGGTTTCTTAACGTTATTAGTCGTTTAATCGTTATGATTTATATTACATACCCAAATTCAGCTATCAACCAAGAATCCTAGCCACTTAACTTTTTATCAATTCTTATTGACAAAACAGACATTGATAAAAAAAGAAGTCTTATTGCATTCATATGGGCATAGCCCTTTTGAATTACAACATTCCTTGGAATGATAGAGCAACTGTTTACATTTAGTTTGGGAGGAATAATATTGTATTACATTTATCTATGAAAATTGGATAATAGTATGGTTTTGGGTCATGGATCTTCAGGAATCGGTAAATCATCGAAAGATTAGGGTATCCTTCCCTTTAGAACCCATTCTTCTCATAGCACCCCAACACCTTGATCCTGTCGGCGGGGATTACATGGGTCACATTCTCATATACATATGAGTTCAACTCAACCCTCCGACCTTGAATATGTAAATTTGAGTTTACGTGAGCCTCCACAAAAATGAACAGCTTCACGATCTTCAGGTCTTCCAACCACTTGATCCTCTTTAGGTTGGTTTGAAGGTATGTAAACCATCGGGTGGCTATATAGTAGATTCCTGAGGCACCTGTCCATCTTCGTTCCACGTACAAAGGCGATGGATCATTATAAATGCGCTCTAGGATGTTCATAATCTCAACCCTTTGTTGATAATCCAGGGAATGCATTGCGGTCATAAACATGACTCGGAACACTAAGAACCTGTTCCATGCTTCATAATTCTGCAAGACAGCATTGAAAGTAAGGAAATGTTTGGAACAATAACATTTGCTTTACTTTTTCTTATTAAGATTTCTTAAAAACAAATCCTTCGTTGGTTCACTCTGATACCAACGAAGGTCAAGACACGTCTTAACAATCCACCGGGAAAAAAAATCTATAAGGCTCCGCTTGGTACTCTTATGGAATATTACGGTGTTTACGATCTAGGACTTCCTACGTCCGCCACGTAGCGGAAGTATTCTGGCCGTTCCCACTTAGGACCAACCTGAATCAGGGTTTTTCCTAATGGTCATTTCCTAAACGGCAACTAGCGTCGAACCCCAAGCGAACTACTTTACGCAAAAACGCTAGGGATGAAGCGGATTTACACTGCACTTGGTTCAAGGAGAATGGTGAACGAGAGGGATGCAAGGCTCGTCCTCGCTGCCATAAGGCATAGTCCCATTCTGTTCCCCTAAAACAACGTAAACTGGGATTATTGTAACTTACACTCTAGGTCAGCGCCCTTGCTGTTTGGGTCCTTTGAAACGATCTTCTTGTTGTCCATCATGATTGAGAAAAGTTCCCGGCCAACCGGGACCACCCATCCGTAGGACAGACCCATGGCCACATCCACCGCACTTTGCTTAGTTATTTTAGTTGTCTGATTACCTACCACATTTAGTTGGACATGCATCAAACAGCTTCCTTAATTAGTCCATTAGGCACCGGTTCATTCACGTAATCATAGCACTTGACATAGAAAAACAGTGTCAAACAAGTTCCTTTTCAACAAGTTTTCATATTTATCTTTGTAGAAGTTCTAAGGGCAGAGCTTTGAAAAACCCGGCTAGGGTGTCTTTTGGGGAAACCAAGGGGGAAAAAAGGTTTTAATTCTCGAACTTAAAGGGGACTTGGGTGGAAATTGTGATAGGAAAGGGCTTAGGTGGAACCCATGGGAATGGGAGCTTAAATCCCAAGGAGGGGAGGGGGTATAAAAACCATAAGAGGAAGGCTTAAAAAAGCCCGCAGGAAGGGGGGCTTCTAGGGGCCTTTAGAAGCTTCCTAGGAAGCTTCTTGAAAGCTTCTGTGGCCCACATGGAGGAAGAGGAGACGATATGCAATGATGTTTGATAGCGGACCTTAGCTTCTTCTCTCCTCCCCTCGGCCTGGCGGCGTCTGTCCTTCACTCTCCTTCCTTATTCACCCCATAGAGGGGTATTTATATGGTAGGGAGAGGTACCTCCTCTCTCCAACATGGCCAACGGCATGCCCATTGCCTTCCCTATGTCCTCCAGCTAGATGCTTAGTCATAAGCGCCTCTCTCCCTCTCCTCCAGCACGACCGTCGGCCGGGGGGAAAGAGGGGATAATTTAAATAAATTTGCCATAATTCCAATATTATACTTTTGGCCTCCTACCAAGAGGAGGTCCTTATGAAGAATGCATGTTTTTATTAAACCTTTGTCCTAAGTCTCGATCGGCCCATGGAGAGTGTACCATTTAAAGATCGCACCATCCGTGACCACAATGCCGGTATTGACATTTTCCCAAGACTCATGCACACACGTAATATTTTTCAGCAGCAATATTACATGAGATGGGAAGTTGGTATACACCCACTGGTGATGTTTTGGATGATGATAATGATCAGGATAGCTATGTGCAAAAAGATAAACAAGAATCACGGAGTCTTAGTGGACCAGAAACATCATCTGGTACTACACCTACAGTGAGCCCTTGGTCTAGGAGACTAAGAAGTAGCCCCACATCTTCAGGTGGATCTATAAGTGTTGCAGGGAAGGACAAAGGAAAGAAGAAAGTGCTGGATGGTAATGATGCATCTACCAGTCATTTGGGATTTGATGGAGATTCTAGTGGTTCGGAGAGTTTGGATGATGAGCTTAGCATTCCTTCAATCAGGACACTAGGTGTATAGAGAGCTCATAGTAATGTAAAAGTTCCATTGAGTGATCCGGTGGTATGCAGATCTAGCAGGGTCAGATACCCTATTAAAAGATTTGGTTTGGAAGGTTATGCAGCTCACCATTATGCTTATATGGTGAAACTAGTTGAGGATGTTGAGCCCACTTATTTTGAGGATGCTTTGGTCATGCTCATTGGGATGCAGCAATGGATGAGGAGATGGCTGCATTTAGAAGCCAATAAGACTTGGGATTTAGTATCCTTACCTAAGGGTAAGAAAACTATTGGCTATAAGTGGGTTTACAAAGTCAAGCATAATGCAAACGGTTCAGTTAGCATGTATAAGGCTAGACTGGTTGCAAAAGACTATGCTCAAACATATGGCATAGATTATGAAGAGACATTCAGTCCAGTTGCTAGGATGGCAACTGTTAGGTGTGTGATTGCCTTGGCAACAGCCAAAGGTTAGATTTTACAGCAAATGGATGTTAAGAATGCATTCTTGTATGGTGAATTGCAAGAAGAAGTGTATATGGAGCAGCCAGCATGTTACGAGGATTTAGAGCATCCCACATATGTGTGCAGGTTAAAGAAGGCACTTTATGGACTGAAGCAAGCACCTAGAGCATGGTCTGACAAGATTGGAGAGTATCTTGTCAATATTGGATTTTGTATTTTTGATGTTGATCACTGACTTTATGTGAGAAAGGGAGATGCAAGTTTGGTCATCATAGTCATCTATGTGGATGACTTGATTATTACAGGTGACAGTGACAATGGGATTGCTGAAGTTAAGGACTTCTTGAAGAAGAAGTTTGAGATGAAAGATTTGGGTAAGCTGACATACTTTCTTGGTATTGAGGTGATCAGATGTGATGATGGTATATGGCTATCCCAAAGGCAGTATGGCTTGGATATGTTATCCAAGTATGGTATGACAGCATGTAAGCCTCTTTCAATACCATTGGAGCAAAATGTAAAGTTGAGTGCTAATGTTGGAGATGAGATAGAAGACCCGACTATGTTTAGGAGGATAGTAGGGAGTTTGATTTACATGACTATCACAAGGCTAGACTTGAGCTATGATGTTGGCCTTGTCAGTCGGTTTATGCAGATGCCTAGAAAGCCTCATTTGGATGCAGTTAGACGTATATTGAGATATGTGAAGTTCACTTTACATTATGGAATTTTTTATGAGGCAGGTAAGGACATGCAGGTCTTTGGATACACAGATGCAGATTGGGCTGGTAGCATGTCAGACAGAAGATCTACAAGTGGATTCATGTTTTTCCTTGGTAGTGCAGCAGTTACATGGAGCAGCAAAAAGCAACCTACAGTGCTTTATCGAGTACACAGGCTGAGTGGTATAGAGGTGCTGCTATGGCAGCATGTGAGGTGGTATGGCTGCAAAAGTTATTAGGTGATTTGGGCGTGTAGGGAGATGGTCCAGTTGTCATTCATTGTGACAACATGAGCAGCATACAGCTAGCTAGGAATCCAGTGTTCCATGCTAGGACAAAACACATTGAGGTGCACTACCACTTTGTGAGAGAGAAGGTACTTGTAGGAGAGATTCACTTGATATATGTCAGCACATAGGATCAGATAGCTGACATTTTCACAAAGTCATTGGGTGTAGAGAAGCTTCAAAAGTTCCGAAGCTTACTTGGAGTTATAGAGATAGAGTTGAGCTTGAGAGGGAGTGTTGAGATAGCAAGCTCAACACGTGCAGACTTTGATGATAGACCGCCTAGCTAGATGGGTCCGCACATCTACACTTAGCACATTGGTGGTCATTATGATACTCACATGGCCACTAACTTATCACTTATTATATTTAGTTTGTTAGACCTACCTAGAGCTGGCAAAGACATAGCACCAGTCGATTAATGTAGTATGTTATGCACTGTTTGACTTAGTAGGCCACTTTCCTTTATGTTGTATCTTATCTATACTTTGTGTACATTGTATAGTGAGTGAAAGAAGAAGAAGAAACCAGCAAGAAAACGTTTTGGCCTTCATCTCTCTTCTTCTGTACTTGAGTGAGCTTCCTCTTGTGTATACAGTGTGTGTTTGGCGTAGCAGCTCAAGCAAGTCCCCCCACCACACGATTCTTAACAGCCTTCTTTCTAATTGTCTAATGCGTAGGACTAGCAACTCTTCTCTATTCAAACCCTCTTCCCATGTGGTAGATGGTTTGAGTTGCCATACAGATGAGGTCTTTATAGTTACTATAGATACTTTAAGTCACCACACAGATGATGTTTATGTAGATACTTTTGATGTTGTGAGTATGCATGTAGATAATGTCTTGAATGAACCTAAAGCGGATGACAAGGACAATGCATATGTAGTTTTATAAGTGCTTGTGAGAAAGCTGATGACACTCATGTACTACTAGATGTAGTAGACACCATTGATGTGTTAACTAGTCATACCACAAATGCCTTGGAAGATCATGTAATGGAAGAGTGAGCCATTATATATGCATTGACTAACGCACCTACTACATTCAGTAGAATGATGAATCACATATTTTTGAAATATCAGCATTGTGTTATAGTATTCTTTGATGATATCTTGGTATTCAGTAAAAATGAGAAAGAGCATTATGAACATCTGTCCTTGGTTTTCAAGTTGTTGAAAGATAATCAATTGTATGCTAATCCGGAAAAGAGTGAGTTCTTTCAAACAGAAATTGAATATCTAGGTCAGATTGTGTCATCAGAATGTATTAAGGTTGACCCTAAGAAGATAGAAGCAATATTGAGCTGGCCTATACCCAAAAATGTGCATGAGTTACGTTCTTTTCTAGGTCTTGCTAGTTTTTACAGGAAGTTTGTGTGAAATTTTTCATTACTTGCTTTGCCTTTGACTAAACTTTTAAAGAAAGGTATTGTTTATCATTGGTCTGATAATCAACAGAAATCTTTTGATTTATTGAAACATGCATTAACCCATGCTCCTGTATTACAACTACCTGATTTTAATAGACTATTCTTTTTAGTAGTTAATGATGCTAGCGGATCTGGAATAGGAGCCATGCAAGATAATCATCCCATAGCCTATTCAAGCTGTAAACTGAAACCATCCAAACTTAAATATTCCACATATGATAAAGAATTGTTAGCTGTGGTATAAGCTTTAAGGCAATGGAAACATTATTTAATGGGTTCTGAGTTTATGATTAAGACTGACCAACAAAGCATTAGACATCTACTTAGTCAACCTCAAATATTTGATCGACATATCAAATGGGCAGCTTTTATTCAGAGTTTTCATCCCCTTATCCAATATCAACCAGGTAAAGAAAATGTAGTAGCTGATGCTTTAAGTAGAAGACCCACCATTCACAATATCTCTGTTATATCATTTGATTCTCTAACTCCTATGAAAGATACTTATCATCATGACATTACTTTTCATGCTGATTGGAATAAATTAGTTTGAAATAACTGGATTCCTATTGATTCACTGTCTTATAATGATGGATTCATGTTTTATGAAAAGAGATTATGTGTTACAGTTTCATTTAGATCTTTTGTTTTGAATGAGATTCATTGTCCTTCATATCAAGGTCATAGAGGTATTATATGTACTTTGCGTACATTGACTGAAGATTTTTATTGGCCACATATGGACACTGATGTATCTAACTTTGTTTCTGAATGTTTGGTTTGTCAAAGAGTTAAGAGACGTCATGGTAAACAGTATGGTTTACTTATGCCTTTATCTATTCCATCAAGACCATGGGAACAGACTTCTATGGATTTTATTACTGGTTTACCTAATACTAAAGCTATCCATGATATGATTTGGACTATTGTAAACAGGTTTAGTAAACAAGCATATTTCATTCCATGCAAGAAAACTTTAACAGCATCTCAGGCAGCACAATTGTTTTTGAAAACTGTTTTCACTAATCATGGATTACCAAAAGTTATTATTTCTGACCGTGATTCTAGATTTTGTAATAACTTTTGGATTACTTTGTTTGCTAACCTAGGAACAAAGATTGATTTCTCATCTGCATTTCACCCTGAAACTAATGGACAAACAGAAGCCACTAACAGTACTATTTTAGATCTTTTACGTGCTTACACTATTTCTAAACCACAGACATGGGACACACATTTACACTTACTGCAGTTTGCATATAGCAATACACCACACACAACTACAAAGAAAGCACCATTTGAAGTGATTTATGGTTATAGATTGTCTACACCTGTTGCATCTTTATCAAATAGAATTCAGAGTGCTGATGATATTGCTAACATGCACGCTACTATTTTTGATGAGGTTAAAGACATGATTGCCAAAGCCCAGCAATCATATACAAAACAAGCCAATAAGAAAAGACATGCAATGAATTTCAAAGTTGATGACTATGTTTGGTTAAGAATAGAAAAACGTAGATTACAAAGTGTAGATAAATACCCAGTTGTGAAATTAGCACCTAGATTCTATGGACCATTTAAGATCATTCACAAAATCAATGACAATGCATTCAAGTTAGAACTACCACCACACTGGAAAATTCACAACACCTTTCACATTAGTTTATTACGACCCTTTAGAGGCCAATTACATGTACACCTTGTTTATGAAAACCCACCTTTGCTAGATGAAGAGACTAAAATCCTTGAGCCTGAAGCTATCATAGATACTGACTTCATGACCACTAGAAATGGCCATAGATATTCCAGATATTTGGTCAAGTTTAAAAACCATCCTTTTGAAGAGGCCCAATGGATGCACGCTAGAGACTTAAATGCTTTTCCCACTCTGTTAGCTCCACATTGAGCTAATAGCAATTGAGAACAATTGCTATCCCACCCTGGGGGTATGATGCCACAAGGCATATTTCACGGTGGATTCCGTGTCACGGTGGATTCCGTTGTCGTATTGCTGCGTATTCGAGGTGTGAAAACCACCCGAAAGTTGTGTGTGCGATTTAATACTTTATGCATACTTAGTTGTTGTGATTACATTTATTCTCTGCGTATGAGTATAGATGCTCACATGAAGGGCTTCACTTTAGATGTTTTTGTTAATAGCACACTTATTAATATTTATGGTAAATGTGGCAACATTTTAGAAGCAAAGAGCATGTTTGATGGGCTATTTGATCAGGACATTGTCGTGGCATGGAATGAGATGATCTCATTACACTCTCAACTGGGTTTTAAGAGGTCAGAAAGGCCCCTGTTGGGGTTGGTTTGTGCCTTGCGGTTGCTAATGGTGCTCCAGCTGCAGCAGATGTGTAAAGTATTTTGAGTCCTTTAGGGAAAGACTTCCAAATCCATGAAGAAATTGAACTTCACATTCAAGAAACAAGATTTATTCAGCAAGAGAAGCTTGAACATACACCATCATTAAGGATCATACGGGCTCCCAAGATTTGCTGTGGTGAAGTTTCTTTTATGTCAAGAGATGGTGCTCTTGTTCAGGATCCAGAATGGCAAGGCGCACTCTTAAATTGTTGTAATGATCCACCAGTTGCAGTCTTGTCAGTGCTGTGTCCATTCTGTGTTTTTGGGTGGAATATGGAGAGGCTGGGATTTGGGAATCGTTATGTCCATATAGTGACATTTATACTTCTATGTACTGCTCCATACTGGATTTTTAACCTAGCAGCTATCAACATTGACAATGTACAGGTTTGGAAAGGTCTTGGAATTGCAGATTACCTACACAAACATGGTGCTTTGGGAAGACATATCTCACTGATTATATGCAATGATTGTTCTGTGCTCCATGTGCACTTTGTCAAGAACTTGGAGGACCCGGGATTGATGGATCTGACACACGAGGGCAGAAAAAGGGGAGAAAACGACGCTAATCTGGGAGGCAAAAGGGTGCTCTGCAATCGGAAAAAGCTCTGCAATTTGGGGGTACGGGAGAGGATTGGAGGAAAGACAATGACGAGGAGGAAGAGTATTCGAGGATTGATGGGGAGAAGAACAGGGAGCACTGGGGTGGCAATATTGACGTCATGGAAGGCAGACGGAGGGTGGAAGCCTTGCGCAAGAGGAGAGTGTGGGATGAATAGAGGGAGAAGGGGCGCAATACGTTGCAAAAGAGCTGCAAAGTCTGTCAGGATTGGTGCAATCAACCAAGGCAACTAAAGGTAAATTGTCACCTGTCAAAGAAATGCTACCAGATCAACCAGACAAGAAACTCATCGTCACAAGCTGCTTCTTCGTCTCCATAGCTAGACCAGATTCTTCGATCGCGGAGCATGCAGATCGCCATATCCAAGAAAGCAGGCCTATTTCCTGTCTGACAAAAGAAGCCGCATCATCGCGTACAATCTTTTCCACCACTGGTGTTCCCACAAGAAACTGAGTTAGGATGCTACTCTGTCTCTCTTTGAAGATCAGAGAAGGAAGGAAATGAACGCCATTTTTAGACACATACATGAATTTGCAAGTTTGTATTGGAGAACCGAGCAACTATACTTCTGGAGGTAAGGGGGCAGCTCCTGATGAGGGAAGGATGGTATGAGAACAGGCTTTCTAAGCTTACAAGGTTGCGATAGAAACCCCTATCACCTTTCAAAGACATGTGGAGTTCATGATCAGATTGTAAATTATGAGCACTTCTCCTGGAGTTGCAACACCCCATAAAGATCGAGAGATTTCATAAGGATACTCTGAAACGAGTGTACCAGTTGAGAGCCTTCCCAGAAAAGCCCTGAATGGAGAATCTTTGCTGCCAGAAAATGAGGGTAGAATGAAGGTCAGAAAGCCCTATACCATAACAAAACAACGGGAGAGGTGGACTGAAGATGAGCATCATAAATTTCTAGAGGCTCTGAAGCTTTATGGTAGAGCATGGCAACGTATTGAAGTATTCTCAAGCAGTCAAAATTACTGTCGATGTAGAACATGTGGGAACCAAGACTGCTGTCCAAATTCGCAGCCACGCACAAAAGTTCTTTTGCAAGATCAAGAAGGAAGCATCTTTAGGTGTC
The DNA here is from genome assembly GCF_053477565.2 of Lygodium microphyllum. Classification (NCBI taxonomy): domain Eukaryota; kingdom Viridiplantae; phylum Streptophyta; class Polypodiopsida; order Schizaeales; family Lygodiaceae; genus Lygodium; species Lygodium microphyllum. Next base: position 71,768,932 of record NC_141142.1, read on the forward strand.
ACCAAGGAGGCAATTGAAGATTTTGATATCCCACCTCCAAGGCCAAAGCGTAAGCCAATCCATCCTTACCCACGAAAGTGTGTGGCAGTCATTCCATCCAATGACAAAGTGCCTAGGCCAAAATCAGAGTCCAAGCCTGCTCTCTTAAGAATTCCTGATAGAGATTCGGTAAACAGTGTACCCCCTGCAGTTGACTATGATCCTTGTCAACAAAGAAGAGCAGATGACAATGCGTCTGCTGGAAAGTCTCATGAGAACCTTCAAGAGATGCAGTCAGAAGAAAGTCAAAATAGTGACCCAGCCATTGAAGTTGCTCCTAATCAGATGTAGCTGATTGTATGTCTCATATTATCTGAAATTGAGCTTTCAAATTGAATCTGATCTTGTTAGATTGATCTTCTATCTTGAAATTTATCAAGGTCTTCTGTAGACGCGACTTTGCTTTCGATAACCCTTCGACATCTTTGGTGAACCCGACATGAAAGCGTCGCAGAAATTTCAGGATGGGAGATACTTCAGCCTCTATTTTAACTTCTTCTACAGTTCCAGCTGCCTCTACTTCAGCTCCATCAATGACTGCTGCGTCAAGTACTTCAACGGAGGATCTAAAATAGATTTTGCAGAATATGTCCATGTATATGCAGCTCCAAAATCAGCAAACACAATTGTATATGCAACAGCAACAACAATTGCATCAACAGCAGTTGTCTCAGCAAAGGCAACTCTATTCAGAGCAGGAGAATGCAAACAGCGCGACTAAGGCTATTGAAGCAGTTGAGAGTGAGAAGAAACTATTTGACGGACGTAATGTTTCAGCATATTTGAAGACATATGAGATCAAGATGGGGTTTTTTGGAGTTCCTGCAGGACTTATGAGTAAGTACTTCCTTCGTCTTGTCACACCTGCTTTGAGGACAAAAGTGACTGATCTTTTTATTCAAAATACACATTGGCAAGATTTTAAGAAGGCCTTTAAAGAAGAATACTTCCTTGAGGACTTTGGTATGGCTACTCGACGGTCATTCCGAGAGTGGGTCTACATGCCAAACAAAGGTCTCGCTGCTTCGGAGTTGATTCGAGAATTCGAAGAGAGGTATAGTCAGCTTGATGCCATTGAACAAAGAGCATTGGATGTTGAAAAAGTTGAGCTTTTCTTGCAAGCTGCAGATCCTGCTCTTCAAGAAGAATTGGGTGAGCTTCTTGAAGATCGTACGAAGCCTATGGGTCTTAAAACTGATTGGCAGGATGCTCAGGATGCAGTCTCGACTTTGACCAAGAGGAGGATATGGAAGACTCGCCTACAGAATGGTTCCATGACACCTACACCATCATCTGCTCCTATGCCTACTTCTATCCCTGTTATTTCTTCTCCTCCTCAGCCAGTTTCTTGGCCTATGCCAGTGCCTACTGTTTCCACTCCACCTATTCCTCCTGTTCCACGACCAATGCCTACACCTTCTACTCCAAAACCATCCGCTCCATCGGTGCCTACCTCTCTTGATGACATAATCAAAGGCATCACAGATTTGACACTGGAGTCAGTCAAAGCGGAGTTGGTGGGTAAGTTGAAGGAGCAGTTTGCTTCGACTGCACCTGTTACTTCTTCTAGTGCTCCTACTGCACCTAGGAGTGCTCCTAGTGCACCTAGGAGAGATCAGAGATGTATTTGGTGTGATAGTACGGAGCATCAGCATTGCAGGGATTGTGACTCTTTCCAGGATGCAAGGAGGCAGAATTTGGTATATTGGGGGCAAGATGGTAAGATTTGGTTGACTGAGACAGGAGCTCCACTTGCTACCAACTTTGGTAAAGGTGGAATGAAGAAGTTAATAGAGGACATGGCTGTGCGTACTTCTTATGTGACAGCTAGAGGTGATGCTTCTGCATATGGAGTACAGATTGAGAAGGGATCAGAGACTCAGTCCGCACTATGGACTTATGCTATGGAGACTGCAAACAAGGGGAAAATTCAGCAAACTGTTTTGACTAGCGCAAGCTCTAGCATCAGATCAGAGACAGGTTGGGACTCGCCTGTTGACAGGTATTCTATTTATGCTTATTTGGCTAAATCTCATGGTGCAGATGTACTTGTTGAGGAGAAGCGTAAGAGGGATGAAGAAAATCCAAGTGCAGCTAAGAAGAATAGAGGGGGTGAGTTTGTTACTCCACCTACTGCAGGACCGTCTTCAAGACCAGGGCCAGATCGACAGATGGAGGATGCTCAAAAGAGAGAAAAGAGGCAAGAGCCTAGAGAGAGAAAGCAGCCAGGATTCAGATTGATGTCCGATATTGAGACATCTACAGACATGAAGAAAATCTTTAATGATAAGATACTTGGCAGTGAGGTGACTTTCACTATTTCTGAGATTTTGGGCATCTCAAAAAGAGAGTTTCAGGATCAGTTTCAGGAGGTCCTGAAGAGGAAAAGACATGCATTGGCTACCACTGATACACAGGGAGTTTTGATTGGAGAGTTGGATGAGGATGAGGATGAGGTTATGGTTGATAATTCTTCTATTTTGCCACAGGTAGAGAAGAGGGTTCAACCTATGCATTATGCTGAAATTGATGAGCCTGTTTTGATACCGCGTAGTCACTTTTCGCGGAGCCATTGGGCTAGGGCAACTACAGAGACGATGGTAAAGATTGGAGAGAAACAGGTGCCTTATGTTGCATTGGTTGATCATGGTTCAGAGATTAATCTCATAGTTCATGGAGTTTATGAGAGTAACAGATGGCCTATGGATGTAGAGCATGGGTGGCGTATGAGAGCCGCCAATAATACTGCAGGTGATTTGTATGCTGCCTGCCCTAGTGTCAGGGTTTCTATTGGTGATGTAGAGGAGGATTTTCATTTCTTTGTGTAGGATTCATGCTCTTATCCCATAATTCTTGGTCAGCCATTCATTACAGAGATGCGCATGGAAACAAAGGTCATGGATGATGGATCTGCTTATGCACGGATTCGTAGTAAAGATGGTATGAGAGCAGTTCAGTTTATGACTGTATGTGTGAACCATGTTAGAAACAGGGATACTCTCAGAGATGCACCCTTACCCACTGTGAGGGATTCGGGTTTTCATTAGGTATCGCCGTTTCGCGAGACGACGGTGGTACAGAGGAGAGGAGATTGGAGTTCTCGCCTCCTGGCAGCAGCAGTGTTTTCTCCTCCGGTTATGTTGGGATTTTAGCAAACAGTTCGATGAGCTATCAGAAGACTTCTAGGTTGCCTAGAGCTGCCAGGCAGTATATATACAGGAAGGAGAAAATTTTGAAAAATGCAGGAATTTTGGAGGATGATGAGTACATAGATGGGATGTATGACAGTGTGATTTGTGCAAATACGATGACAGAGATGGGAGATATGTTGAAAACTGATATGCTGAATTGTCATGGTAATGTATTAGTGCAGTCCCTGGACATGTTTCATGAAATTGCAGATTTTATGTCACAGATTGAGTCAGAGGCTGAGGTAACTCAGCAAAGAGTGTTGAGTGCTGAAGAAATTCAGCAAACAGAGTTTCCAGCTGGTTATGATCAGCTTTCAGAGAGACAGAGGGCTGAAAATTTTCAGCCAACAGAGTTTATTGCTGAAATATTTCAGCATTCAGAGTTTGGGGCTATTTCTATGCAGTCCATAGAGCAGAGGGCTGAGAATATTCAGCCATTGGAGTGCAGAATTGCTGATTTACAGCAAGGTTTATGTAATGCAGAAGATCATAAAGAAGCCAGGGTTGACACGAAATACAAAACTGTGGATAAGAAGGTGAAGCCGGTTGCTGTACCGCTTCCATCTGACAGTGATCAGCAAATAGAGAGGGCTGCTAAACAACAAATTTTGAGGAATCCGGAGCATATTGGTCATAAGTTTTCAACAGAGACTCTTGCTGAATTGAAAATTGGAAATGGTGATTTCTTGTTACCCATGGAGAAGCAATGCTTTCAGGAGATGCTTGAGCATCATGGAAGGGGATTTGCTTTTGTCCCACATGAGATTGGATGTGTGAATCCTGATATTGTTGCTCCTATGGTCATTTTTACTATTCCTCATGTCCCATGGAATCTCCGACCTATTCCAGTGCCTAAAGCACACTTGGCAAAGCTGATTGATTTATTGAATGAGAAAATCAGGATGGGAATCCTTGAGCCTTCATCTGCACCATACTCAAACAGGTGGTTTACAGTTCCAAAGAAGAATGGTACTCTCCGATTTATTCAGGATATGCAGCCAGTGAACAGAGTTACTATCAGGAATGTTGGTATAGGTCCAGTTGTGGATGAGTTTGCAGAGGCATTTGCTGGACGTGCCATCTATTCTTTGGGTGATTTGTATTCAGGATATGATCAGTTTCAGCTGGCTTTGGAAAGCAGGGACATAACCACCATGAGAACTCCTATTGGGCTTGTCAGGATGTGTACCTTGCCTCAAGGTGCCACTAATTCTATTGCGCATATGATGAATGCCATGCATAAGGTCCTTCGTGATTACATACCTCAGCTTACTATGCCTTTCTTGGATGATGTGCCCATTAAGGGGTGTGCAGAAGAAGAGAAGAATGAGAGCCTAAATGAGCAGGGATGCAGATACTTTGTGGCTGATCATATTTCAGCATGTGAGAAGATTTTGGACAGGTTAGAAGAAGTGAACTTGACACTTTCAGGGCAAAAATCTGTTTTTGGAGTGAATGAGGTTGTTATTGTTGGGCATATGTGTGGATATTATGGCAGGAAACCCTCACCTGATAAGGTGAATGCTATAGGCAAGATTGCAGAGTATTGTTCTACCACTTCAGAGGTACGGAGATTCATTGGTGCTTGTGTGTTTTATATGATTTGGATACCTCATTTTGCACACATTGCAGATTGTTTGTATCAGCTGCTTCGGAAGGGGCAGAAATTCTATTGGGATGAGAGCCACACTAGAGCCATGCGGAAATTGAAGAAGTTATTGCAGAATGCTCCTACTCTTAGGAAAGCGGATTATAATTGTGATAGGCCTATTGTATTGACAGTTGACACTAGTCCAATTGGCATAGGTTGGGCTGTGGGTCAAGATGATGCAGATGGAAATAGGTATGCTATTCGGTTTGGGGCGAAAGTCTTAAACAAGAGACAGAGGAGATATCCGCAAATCAAGAGGGAGTTATTGGGGATTGTCACGGCTCTCAAATGTGACAAGGAGTACTTTATTGGGGCTTCAGTTGTGGTAGAGACAGATTGCTTGCCATTGATTGGTATGATCACGAGTTGCTCTACTCCGGATATAGCCATGTTGAGATGGATTGCATACATTAAGTCATTAAATCCGGAATTTAAACACATAGCAGGAAAGGATAACCCAGTGGCAGATATGTTGTCTAGAGCCAGATATGATGATGAGGAGACTCTACTTGCAGAAGAGGATGATGCAGAAATTTCAGCCACTATGGTTGATCATGTTTGTCATGTCTATGATATTGTGGCTTTCATAGAAGAACTTTATGTTGGAGATTGGTAGGTACCTTAGTACACTAAGCAAAAGAGATGAATGGACAGATGAAGAGTTCAAGAAGATCAGAAGGAAAGCTTATGGTTATTTTCTCAAGGATGGATTTCTTTGGAAGCATCCGAAGAAAAGAGGTGGATTACCTTTACGGGTTGTCTGCGATAGAGAGACACAGTTACAGGTGATGAGGGAGTTTCATGAGAGTCCTTGGGCTGGTCATAGAGGAGTATGGGCTACTTATGAGAAAATCAAGGAGAAATATTGGTGGAAAGGCATGTACAGAGATGTTTCTCACTTTGTTGAGACTTGCAGAGACTGCCAGATGTATTCAGTAGTGCGTCATAGAGATGAGCTTCATCCGACCTATCCGCTATGCATTCATTATAAGTGGGTAGTTGATTTGGTTACCATGCCTATGGGTCTATGGCAGATGAGATACATTGTTTTGGCTAGAGAGGATCTTACCAATCATGTTGAGGGCAGATCTTTGAGAACAAAGACCACTAGTGCAGTGTGTAAGTTCTTATTGGAGGAAATTTTCTGCAGGTATGGTTGTGTGGGTAAGATCACTGCGGATCGTGGTGAATTGGATGCAGATGAAGCTAGGGAGTTTTTCTCTCAGCTAGGAATCAAATTGGCTCTAACCACAGCATACAATCCAGAGGGAAATGGAAAGAGTGAAAGAGGGCATCCGCCGATAGTGAAAGCATTAGCCAAAGCATGCAGAGGACGGATTGGAGAATGGCCAAGACTTTTACCATTTGCTTTATGGGCTGATCGTACGACTCATAGTGTTACCACAGGATATATACCTGCAGAGTTGATGTATGGTCAGAAACCTGTTATGCCGATTGAGACTTGTGCTTTGACTTGGTCAGTTTTACCTTGGCAGGAGGATTTGACGAGAGAGGAGCTCTTAGCTCTTCGGATTCGACAGTTGGAGAGGAGACCTGAGGATATTCAGCTAGCTATTGACAGGTTGAAGGTTGCTAGACTAAGGAACAAGGACAGGTTTGATAGCAAGCATCGCTTGCGGCCTAGAGCAATAGAAGAGGGGGATTGGGTATTGGTCTTTGATAGCAGCCTTGAAAATCAGCATACTGCACTTCAGAAGATGGTGAAAAGATGGTTTGGGCCATACATAGTCAGACATGTCTTTGATAATGCAACATATGAGCTGACTGAATTGGATGGGACAGTGCTTAGAGTGCCTATTGCTGGAAAAAGAATCAATATTTTCAAGAAAAGAGATGATGAGGATTATGCATTAGAGGAATTTTCAAGAGAAGAGCAACGACAAGAAACTCCAATGGAAGAGACAGATGATATGGCTGATAATCTTGTTGATCTACCGGAAATGCATAACGAAGAGATTGATTTGTTCGTGGATCTTGATGATAATGATCATGGGTAGTTGGCCCATCCGGAGGATGCGCAGGATTAGAGGGGGTGGATGTCGTATTGCTGTGCATTCGAGGTGTGAAAACCACCCGAAAGTTGTGTGTGCGATTTAATACTTTATGCATACTTAGTTGTTGTGATTACATTTATTCTCTGCGTATGAGTATAGATGCTCACATGAAGGGCTTCACTTCAGATGTTTTTGTTAATAGCACACTTATTAATATTTATGGTAAATGTGGCAACATTTTAGAAGCAGAGAGCATGTTTGATGGGCTGTTTGATCAGGACATTGTCGTGGCATGGAATGAGATGATCTCATTACACTCTCAACTGGGGTTTTAAGAGGTCAGAAAGGCCCCTGTTGGGGTTGGTTTGTGCCTTGCGGTTGCTAATGGTGCTCCAGCTGCAGTAGGTGTGTATAGTATTTTGAGTCCTTTAGGGAAAGACTTCCAAATCCATGAAGAAATTGAACTTCACATTCAAGAAACAAGATTTATTCAGCAAGAGAAGCTTGAACATACACCATCATTAAGGATCATACGGGCTCCCAAGATTTGCTGTGGTGAAGTTTCTTTTATGTCAAGAGATGATGCTCTTGTTCAGGATCCAGAATGGCAAGGGGCACTCTTAAATTGTTGTAATGATCCACCAGTTGCAGTCTTGTCAGTGCTGTGTCCATTCTGTGTTTTTGGGTGGAATATGGAGAGGCTGGGATTTGGGAATCGTTATGTCCATATAGTGACATTTATACTTCTATGTACTGCTCCATACTGGATTTTTAACCTAGCAGCTATCAACATTGACAATGTACAGGTTTGGAAAGGTCTTGGAATTGCAGATTACCTACACAAACATGGTGCTATGGGAAGACATATCTCACTGATTATATGCAATGATTGTTCTGTGCTCCATGTGCACTTTGTCAAGAACTTGGAGGACCCGGGATTGATGGATCTGACACACGAGGGCAGAAAAAGGGGAGAAAACGACGCTAATCTGGGAGGCAAAAGGGCGCTCTGCAATCGGAAAAAGCTCTGCAATTTGGGGGTACAGGAGAGGATTGGAGGAAAGACAGTGACGAGGAGGAAGAGTATTCGAGGATTGATGGGGAGAAGAACAGGGAGCACTGGGGTGGCAATATTGACGTCACGGAAGGCAGACGGAGGGTGGAAGCCTTGCACAAGAGGATAGTGTGGGATGAACAGAGGGAGAAGGGGCGCAATACGTTGCAAAAGAGCTGCAAAGTCTGTCAGGATTGGTGCAATCAACCAAGGCAACTAAAGGTAAATTGTCACCTGTCAAAGAAATGCTGCCAGATCAACCAGACAAGAAACTCATCGTCACAAGCTGCTTCTTCGTCTCCATAGCTAGACCAGATTCTTCGATCGCGGAGCATGCAGATCGCCATATCCAAGAAAGCAGGCCTGTTTCCTGTCTGACAAAAGAAGCCGCACCGTCGCGTACAATCTTTTCCACCACTGGTGTTCCCACAAGAAACTGAGTTAGGATGCTACTCTGTCTCTCTTTGAAGATCAGAGAAGGAAGGAAATGAACGCCATTTTCAGACACATACATGAATTTGCAAGTTTGTATTGGAGAACCGAGCAACTATACTTCTGGAGGTAAGGGGGCAGCTCCTGATGAGGGAAGGATGGTATGAGAACAGGCTTTCTAAGCTTACAAGGTTGCGATAGAAACCCCTATCACCTTTCAAAGACATGTGGAGTTCATGATCAGATTGTAAATTATGAGCACTTCTCCTGGAGTTGCAACACCCCATAAAGATCGAGAGATTTCACAAGGATACTCTGAAACGAGTGTACCAGTTGAGAGCCTTCCCAGAAAACCCTGAATGGAGAATCTTTGCTGCCAGAAAATGAGGGTAGAATGAAGGTCAGAAAGCCCTATACCATAACAAAACAACGGGAGAGGTGGACTGAAGATGAGCATCATAAATTTCTAGAGGCTCTGAAGCTTTATGGTAGAGCATGGCAACGTATTGAAGTATTCTCAAGCAGTCAAAATTACTGTCGATGTAGAACATGTGGGAACCAAGACTGCTGTCCAAATTCGCAGCCACGCACAAAAGTTCTTTTGCAAGATCAAGAAGGAAGCATCTTTAGGTGTCACCAAGGAGGCAATTGAAGATTTTGATATCCCACCTCCAAGGCCAAAGCGTAAGCCAATCCATCCTTACCCACGAAAGTGTGTGGCAGTCATTCCATCCAATGACAAAGTGCCTAGGCCAAAATCAGAGTCCAAGCCTGCTCTCTTAAGAATTCCTGATAGAGATTCGGTAAACAGTGTACCCCCTGCAGTTGACTATGATCCTTGTCAACAAAGAAGAGCAGATGACAATGCGTCTGCTGGAAAGTCTCATGAGAACCTTCAAGAGATGCAGTCAGAAGAAAGTCAAAATAGTGACCCAGCCATTGAAGTTGCTCCTAATCAGATGTAGCTGATTGTATGTCTCATATTATCTGAAATTGAGCTTTCAAATTGAATCTGATCTTGTTAGATTGATCTTCTATCTTGAAATTTATCAAGGTCTTCTGTAGACGCGACTTTGCTTTCGATAACCCTTCGACACCGTAAACTTTGTTGACCGGGGCTCATATACAAAGTGGATTCTTTGTGCGAGAAGTTGATGGGGACGTCTATCCTTTTCGGGCGTTTCATTAATTTAGTGTGTACATGGGTGATTCCATAGTGGGTGATTCTGCAAAATACATATTAAATTAATAAACGTTTATAAGTTTAGAGTGCGCACTCGTGATAAATTAAGGTTAGGATTGATTTCTAATAAGTTGATTTATTTATGTAGCTGAAGACTGCTAGGTATTCACTTTTGTCGGTTTAATTGTATTATTTTACTAACGATTGTGAATGCTTCAGTTGATGTGTAGAGATAGCAGCAGTGGCGGAGGAAAGCATTGGAGGATAGCGTGTATTCGAGTTATCAATTATATTTTGATGGGTGCATACCTTAGGCATGGCGCCTATATTTTGTTGCGCCTATTTATTAAGGCGTTGGATATTTATTTATTATTTTGTATGCGCATGGATGCACAATTATGATATTTGTATTTGGACAATGTATTGGGTATGCCTGACTCTTTGGGCGCCCGCCCATTAGCTTTATTTCTATTTTGTGCTAAAGCAAACTCAAAAGCCAAAAGTGTGCTATTTTGTAATTTGGGCTATTATTTGAGCTTGAAGATGATTAATACATAAAATACATGGTTTGTGGAGTGCTCACACAAGGCATTAGGGGAGATTGCACCCAATTGGTCTCTTGTTCATGTCGTGCATGTTTTCTACCTTGAGTTTTGTGTAAAAAGTAGAGTTCTTTTGTTCTTGGGGACCTTCTGGCGCTCACTACGCGAGCATACAGCATCCGATCTGTGCACGAGCATCCCTTCATGCGAAATTAGTTTTTAAGAACTTGGGCATTAAGGATTGGAGCGTTGTCCACACGTGTACTCGGGGTGGAAGCTCCCACGTGTGCGCCTCGTGACTTTTGCTTGGGAGCCATCGAGGGTGTAGATTTTGACTCGACAAACTCTCCTTGCCCTTTATCCGGTTCCCAAAACTCCCTTCTGCCCACGTACTTACTTCCCGTTCGTAGGAATCGGCCCTTGCAACCTCGATTTTTTAAAACCCAAAAAGCACGGGGGAATAAGGCTTATGGAAGCCTTATTTAGAAGCTTCTAAGCTTCTGAAGTACCAGAATGACGTGGAGAGAGAAATGATTGGGAGAGGAGGAAGATGACAATGAGTACGAAGATGATGATGATGGTGGTGAGGATGGAGGCGGCAACATGGCGGCAGCCCTGGCGGTAGCAATGGACGGCAGCGACTCCTCACGGTAGCAGGGCAAATATCACGACACAATCCTCTCTCCTCCCTCCCCTCAAGCTTGGGGAGGGGGTGTTCTTATAGATTCCAAAGGGGGGGGATAGCCACACAAGTGGCGGGCAGCATGTTCCTCCCCCCCCCCCCCCCCCCCCCCAATGCTCCTCCTCCACTTGACTCAAGCTCCTCTCACACTCCCTCTCCCCCACCATGCAACGGCTAAAGGGGAGGGGGTTATTATAAAAAATTTGCCAAAAATTTATCCATTATCCCTTTTCCCCCCCTTGAAGGGGTGTTCTCGCGTAGGCCTACAGTGGCTCGCGGTTTTCAAGCCACAGCTTCTACACATGATGCGGGGCGGAGTTTGCTAGTGCATGCGGAGGGAGTACATAGCCCAAAATTTTATTGTTGCAGGAGATTGCTTTAAGTTGCTCTTGCGTGGGTTGTGCAGGGTCTAGGATCATTAATATTTCGTGCGGAAATATTACACTTGAGCAATAATGAGCTTTGTAGTTATTCCCCTTACTTCTAAAGATTCATAATAAACATCATTTTAATAGTGTTTCAAGCATTCATATGAGCAACAAGGCTAGCCTATAGGGTAGTTTTTAGCTTCATACAACTCCAATAATCTCCATCTACTCCTTGACCTTCACGTCCTTGGCAAAAGGGTAGTTGAGGAGGCTTCATAGCCTTGTTAGCTTCAAGATGAGTACGACATATGGATGCTTTTAATCATGAATGTAAGATAGACATTCAACATAGATTGTATTGATTTTCATCATCAATAGATCATTCTCTTGATGCTTGGAGAATCTCTCATGCCTATACTATCTGTTGGTAGGCCTTTGGCAAGAATAGAGTATTATTGTTAAATCTTCATACTCATTTACCTTGGGAAAACCCTAACTATGGACAAAACATGGATAGTGCCATTCTATGCAGCAGTAAGACCACACACTAAAGCCTTGATATTGGAGAACTTACATAAGTTGTAACCCATATTACAATAAAATTGAAGCAAAGATGTAGGAGCGTGGCGAGGATTTATGGGTGCATCAATATTCATGTGAAAAAGCCACTTTCACTTTTTGGGACTAGTTGAGGCCATGTGTCCACATTTAAATTTCTGTGAACAAGAACTAAACATTGGCATTTAACACACACATTTTCATGCAAATTACTTTGCATATTAGATGATCACACAAATGTGCATTTTAACACAATACCAAAAACAAGAATACAATATACTGAATTATTTTCATTTGGATTTGAATTTTCCTTTCGATTGAAATATGATGAGAGAAGTGTTGGGACAGCACTGTGTGATTGATGAGATACAAGACAAGACCATGAGCTCTCATGTGCAAGATGTCATGGCTGAGAGGCATCATGGAGAGAGAACATTTGACTTCTCTCTCACCTCATATTCTTCTCCACACACATGAAGATGTGTTCCTTTGTTTTATTTCTTCCCTTCCCTCTTCATCTCTCTTCATTATATTCTTATTTTTCTTCTTCTTGTTTCACTTGTTAAATAAGGTAATCCGTATATTTCTAAAATGAGGCAAGGCAAGCTTGGTTTCAAAAAAGGTGAGTTCATCTTAAGGCATAATCTCTCCTCCTTTTGCTTTAGTCTCTCTATGTTAGATCTATTTTCTTTGTTTCTTATTGTTATACTTAGTTTAATCTATAAATTTGGAATAGCATGAGTTTAAAAGAGGTCTTTGCTAGGATTTAGAGCAAGATTTATGTTTCTTAGAGCATGAGAAAACACATGAAGTTTGTAGAGATGTAGTCAAACACTTATGTTTATGTGTCCATACACACAGTTTTTAGCCTCTATTCTTAAATAGCTCTTTGTATAGTGTAGATCATCCTTGGGTAAGAACAACTCTCTATGTAATGAGGACAAGGAGACTGTCACAAAGCATGTAAAAGCATGGGTAAGTTGCAAGTAAAACGAGAATGTAAATGTATCATTTAATGCACCATGTCTATGCATATATCATCACTAGGAGATCCAAATCCTTGTCCACAATAAGCATTTCCCAGGGAGCAATCCCCAAGTGCACCAATAAGATAGGCTCAATAGGATTTTCTAGACTTTATACTTAAAAATCAAAGATGAGCTTGAGAAGTTTTCAATTTTCATTATATTATATGCAAGAGAAACTTGGCCTTTATGTAAACTCATATCTCAGTTATAATGCAAAAAAGAGTACAATTTTGTCCATCTCTATTATTGTTCTTCAACATGTTGTTATGTCAAGCAATGATATTGTGTATATATGTTAATACAATGTGAGTTAAGTTTGTATAAGCACTGTGTAATGTGGATAAAAGAGAGCCAAGGAGCTGCTAGTTGCAAAACTATGGCTTTAGCTATAGTTCTGTATATTGCACCTCCATAGGTTTTTTTTCCCCTCTAACTTGTGTGTTTATTAGAGTGAATATATCCATGAAAATCGCAAGAAAGTGTGTCAATAAAGATGAAAGAAATTGAGTCTAGTTTGCAAAAAATAAATGCAAATTTTGATGTAGGTCTTATGACATGAATGTTAGCACAAAATTAGATGCGTTCACAAGTTTTTTTTCATATTTTTAAGAATGCATCAATATGGATGCTTGTAGGCCTAATCCCTTGTAGTGCCATCTCTTATAAAGATGATGGCCTTGCCATATTTGAGATATATTACAAAACACTCCCATGTTTCTATTCAATTGAAATGTTGACAAAATTACTTCTTAGGTTGTACAAAAAGACCATATTTCTCATTCTACAATTGAAGGGTTTTTCTAATGCTATCCCAAGAAAGTCTAGAATTTAAGATTAAGAAGTCATGACTATTACCAGGGATAACTAATGTAAGCAAACACATCAAGGACTTGTTTTGCTTCTAAAGCTTCAGACAACACCAGGGACAATCGATACCAAGGAGTGACATCAGATACTCAAGCTCCCACCCAAGATGCCACCACATAGTGGTAGCATTTCTTATTGCATTACCATACAAGAGTTAAGGTCGGGCAGAGGGAACCTAGTCTATTTCATTATTTTTCTACATTATTTATAAGATCATGGGTGTAAAGAAAAAGACCCCTTCGTTGGCCTCCATGAAAGTGCAACACTGGCTGGAGAATGCTTAGCTTGGTTCTTGATTGAAGGGCACTCTCTTACTGATTCATAAGCCCTAAGTTTTCTCTCTAGAGATGATATTTAATCACAAAGTAAGGTACATTCCTAGGAAGCATAGGGAGAGAAGAAGTAAAAGGATTTCCCAACAACTAATGTGGTTCATGGAAAAATGCAAACAATGGTAAAACATGGCTCCAAAATTCATTGAGAATGTCCAAAAAAATACTACCATTGCTATGAGGACAAGGAGAAGGATCTACCAACCATTGTGGTCCATGGGGAATACATACACTATTTGCAGGACTAGCAATAGAACTTCTATCAAAAGCTCAAAATCACATAGATATGAGAAACTTAGAGAGGTATCTTTAAGACAAGCAACATTTTGAAAGCACTTTAGGAGTAATAGTAGCTAATTACTCATTGATAATTGCCAACATCTTTTGAGCCAGATGAGTTTAGCCATTGTAGCACAATCCAACACTAAGACCAAACATGAAATAACTATTTCCCACATACACACTATACATTTTAATAGCTATAGAGATGTTCTAAGCAAGTTGGTCATGTTCATAGAGAAGAATACTTTATAATATGCTCAATTGTTGGATCATTTTCCAAAAGTAAGTAAAAAGTAATTCTCTCCATCAATCCATTTTCTTTAAAAAAAAAATTTAAAAATTGATCAATTTTCATGCTCACTTCCATCCCACAAGCTCCAAAACTAGCCCTTTCCATGTCCAATACCTTTGAACAAGATGTCCTTTGGTTCAGGCAGATTTAGGAGTGGCCAAATTTGCAACTCTAGATGTGTTTCACACAAGGAGTAGTTTATATTTTAGCACATTTCCAATTGAAGAAGGACCCTTAGCTTAGAAATAAACTGATGTCTAATGCCCTATGAAAAAATTGTACCAACGCCATTTGATTGAAGGGAATGAGGATCAATTCATATCAAAGTATTGTGATTTTATTTTAGCTAGTTCATCTACTAAGTGGCAAAGTTTTATTGAAAATCTAATCAACAACCAATATTAGGTCTCCATCTACAAGGCTCATGATGGCCATGCTTCTAAAGAATCATTGAACTATTGATAGGATATATGTATAGTTCGGTGTGACCTTCTTATAGCAATGCAACATTATGATGCTATTCTTAGACAATAATGGAATGATGTCCCTAACTTCAAGTATTCTTTGTGACAAACACCATGCTAATTAGTGCACTATGTTTCACTTTTTAGGATAGCTCTTTGTTTTGGAACATATTTAATCCTAATTTAATGCCAAAGATATAAGAGTAATATGGGTGGAAAAAGCTTAAAGAGAGCTTCATGTGGAGTTATATCACGCTCTTTTTTGGATCATCCAATCAAAAGTTATTATAGATTTAGTGCAACAAGGCCTATAGTGGACAAGGCTCTATTTACATCCAAGAGGAGCTCTACACAGAAGATTTTAACCCAAGATTTCATTCTTATGCTTTACAATTGATATATAGACCTTGCTAAACCCTATAGTTGTAATTTTCTAGTAAATTCTTAAAGACTAGGCCAATTATTATTAAGTATGCAAAGTGCTATGTTCCTTTTTACTACTTGAAATAATATAATACATCTTATCTTTGCTTTTGAGGACCAACAAATTAAAGTGGGGATGAGTGGTAAGGAAAAAAATTAGGGGCATATTTAAATAATAGTTAGTGTCACAATGACCTAAGTATAAAAGGTACAAAGAACATCTTTACAAACATCATTAGAATAAAATAGCTTTGTCTTTTCACATTTTCAAGCTTTTCACTTGTCGTTTCATGGCTACTAGCCATATCTCTCTCTCTTCTTCCTATCTTTTTCTCAATTTCTAGTCTTTCTCTTTCCCTTGCACTCTCTTTTTCTCTATCTTTTGTAGTTTTCTCTCTCCTCTCAGTTCCCTTGATTATAAAAGGATTCAATAATTTTTCAATAACCATCATTATCTGAGCTATTATATAGGACAATAAATGGTTGGTGGTGCCACCATTATCATTACTAAGGGAGGGCACCATACATGCGAAGGTAAATAAGCATGGAAGTAGAGCCCTCCAAGGGTCATGGTGATTCCTTTCAAAGACTTCCATTGGTAAATCAAGCGTGTGCTAAATATAAACAAGAGAGGCATCTTGGCTCACTGCCCATGTAAGGGAAGGGTTATGATGTTAGAGATCTCGTAACTATATTTGAGTGATGATTTCCATACTAGCAAGAGCAAGTGGTTTGAAAATTTTTGGCATCAATACATCTACAAGAAGGAGCCTCCATAGGTCATGATCTAGCCTAGTGTCATCATCTAGATTCGGCAATGCAACCTTGTCCCACTCATTCCCTAGGGTCAAGTCTAGAAGTATCGAAGCATTTTCTGGCTACAAATTCTCACCATCATTTGCCATCATAAATCTACTCTAAACTCCCCTACCAATGATTGCATAGATGTTGCAAGAAGTGTCTCTCTTTACTAATCGGGTTATAAGAAACCATCCTATTCTTAGGCATTAGTCATTCATGCGGTGTTACTATAAATGAGAGGAATGGAAAGAATAACATTACCTACACAAAAGGGTCATGAAAGAGTATGTTAAGGATTGTCAAAGTGATGATTTGGACCATATTTTCAAAGCTCTTTTTTAGCTTTCCCTAGATACATCCTTTCAACCCTACACATGGCTTCAATCCTCTTGAATCTTCCTAAATTGTTTATTGTCCATACATTAAAACTATTAGTAAATCATTTCTTCCCTTCACTTAGACACAAGAACATCCTCCAAGAAGCAATACTATAGCCTCCCATTATAGTAATGCCTTTTCTAAAAACCCTTGAATTCCTTTACATTTGATTGCACTAGGTAAGACCTGAGAGTGTCTCTATTTTGTACATGATTAAAACACACCGTCAAGAATTGTATTACTCTTTTGCCATCTATGCTCCTAATAGGAGTATATGCTAAACCATCATCTATCACTTTAGTCTCCATTCTCACTACTTTGATGTATGACTATCCCAATATAACCAAGTAACTATATATATCTTGCACAAAACATGTTGGTCCACTGTTAAATGTTTTGGAGTTATGTTTGCTACAAGCCTAGTCACAAGGCTCATTGATCACCTCTTTCCATATCATTGGATTAGAATTAGCATAGACCTCATGCAACATCATCAAATGATTTTTTAAACTAATTGCACAAGTTTCCAAATGCACGTTTTTATTATTTCTTACACTTTAACAAACATTAATTACATCCATAATTTCAAGAAGTTAAGCTCCTTATACAGCAGTAATAACAAGATCTCAATTTAATTTATACCCTAGTTAAAAATTCTTGGAAGGATTCACATCCTCGAGCCTTATATTCCATATTGATATCTATCTATCAGGTCTTACCTTCAAGGTTTTAACTACGTAGTTAAATAAATAGAGCTTGAAGTGCCTTGAAAATCTTGAAAGGACATGGAATACGATAATGATGTACATTTAATATTCACAATAATCTTGTTTATATAATTTTAATGCAATCTCTTAGTTATCCCATCATAAGAGTAAAGAAAAATGATGTCCATATAACACATCTAGAAAAGCCAAAAAGATATTTGACCCAACTATTTTTGCCAAAACTTATTGCCAATGTTATACAAGTATCAATTTTTCTATTGACATTTGAAGTACCTTCTTACATCCAATTTGAAAATTAAATTTATAAGTATTGACATTCCCTATCAAAGTTAGATATTCATGTATATTTAATAAGCTCCAACTCTTATTCATCAAGGCTTCTCTACCAACCTATTTGACACATAAATTTTAATATCAAATGTTTGAACCCATCTTCATTAGACTCTAAAGAGATCCAATTGTCTTTTTTTTTCATCCACCATTGCATTGTTAATGGGAGCACACATATAGTGAAGAACATACAATCAAGTAATGAAATATAATGCTAGTGCAAGGTACTCTACATGAGTACACATCACCTCTATGCACAACATCCACCTTATCCCAATCTTCTCTAAAATAGATGCAAATAACTCTTTTAGCTTACAAATCAAGCAAGGCCCATAGAACTTCAAGCTTTGGATAACTTTGTGGAGTTAGATTTAGGGCTATTATACTATTGTTTTATAAGGATATGGAGAGTGAAAGTGGTTCCAAGTGTATTTCATACATATACTAGGTTGTTTTGGCAGTGGGAAAAACATTGTTTGCACACAAAGATCATTGTGTCATTGTAGCAAAGTATTTTGGGTTGATAGAGTCAAAGCTATCATCCTAGAAATGTTTTTATCTAAGTTCTTACCTTAGATATAGAGTATTCAGTTTAAGAGAAATTAGACATAGAGTCTTTTGGAGTAATAGAAGTTTGCGGTTGTTTGTTTCTTGAGATCAACAAGATATTCTCTATTCTTAATTCGAGACTTTCTTTCTTCAATATATCTAGTCTATTTTCTTGAACCCTAGTTGTTTTAGGTGAGACATTTTTATCCTCTCAACTTTTGGTGAACTTGATGTGAAAGGGCTACCCCAAAGTCTATAAGATGGGAGAACCGATTGAAGATGAAGTTATTGTCATCAAGACAACATATACTAGAGATTTCATGAGGACTTATGAATTGATAAAACATGAAGACTGTTACTAGGGCCCTAAAGGAGTGATTGCAAAGATAAAGAAGTTTGGTGATAGCATTTTTGCTAGGTTTCTTCACTTTTATGTAGAAAAGCTAAAGCTGGCCAGTGTACCACCGATAGATGATATCCCAAGATATTGGGTTATTTCTTAGCTAAAGCTAGAAAAGTTGTTAGAAGATCATACTACAGAGAAAAGCATAAAGATTGAATGGAAAGATGTTAGGATACTATATCCAAACTAATGAAGAGATAGAGAAGAAGAAGAGATACAGAAGAAGAGAGTTGTTATCCATGGCTTAACTTGATTAGTCTTTATGAATGTTAGAGCTAGTGATTAGGCATTGACCTACCATGCCTTTTGTTGATTCTTCAAATGAAAATGCCATGGATGAACTTATCAAACATATCCAAGATTTATAAACCAAGCTTACTAATCTTGTAGAGTGAGTGAAAGAATCTACTTTAAAGACTCTACCTAGAGAAGATTTTGTCTGCTATTACATATGGTGTGATAGTATAGAGCATGATCACAAAGACTGCAAGTCATACAAATATGCTTTAAGACAATTTTATTTTTTATAAGGATGGGAAGATTCATGCAAATGAAACTAGTATGCCCCTTTCTATAAACTTTGGGAAGGGAGGTATGCAAAAGATTCTTGAAGATCTCGCAGTGTGGAATGCATATGCAACTATAGATGTTGCTACTATTGACTACAAATTGAGAGATCTCGAATTTCTAGTGCAAGTAAGAAAGCAAAGTTATGGACCCATGCCATGTGGACCGTAGGTAAGGGTAAAGTACCAAAGATAGAGCTAAATGATACAAGTCAAAGTGTTAGAGAAAAAACTTGATGGGATTTACATGTGGATTCTTATTTAGTTATTTAATATTTGGTTAAGATATAGAACAAAAATGTCATTAAAGACAATTTGAAAAAGAAAGACAATGATCTAGAGCTGGGTTATGAGAATGCTTGCATGTTGTAGATATGGTTTCTATAGATGTTTTGGTTGTCTACTAATGAAACATGGATGTAGAGTGTTTTTTGAGATGATAATAATATTAAAAAGTTATTTAGTGATATAGATATATTGTGTGAGGGTGTGCAACATGAAATTCTAATACTAAATATATTTGTTCTTTTCAATGTAGATGTAGAATATGTGGATGTTGAGATCAAAGATGAGAATGTGAAGGTGGTTGGTATTACTCAGTCTATGAAAGCCAAAGAAGGAACTCTTTAAGATATTATCCTATTAGTATATGGAGAGGTCTTTGCTATGCAATTGGCTTATTTTTGGATGCATAATGATGGTTGCAAAGCTAAAGGGAGTGAAGCCACTTCACTTGCAAATCTACATACATTGCAAAATACATAAACATGGATGATAGATTAAGGGAAAGTATGATTTTATGTACATGCTGATAGAACAAATCCAAATATGTTCTATGGGCTGTAAGAGTTTGAGTAGATTGTAAAAGGGATGTTGGATTACTCAAAGGTATCGTATGATCAAGGGGGATTTGCAAGCTATGCTATGTTTGATGGATTACCTCTATCATTTGATCTAGGAGAGTCTATAGTTTTCATGCATCACAATTAGATGAATATATATTATGTGGGCTACACAAACTTATGATATCCTAAGATTTGGGAGGAGAAAAATGGTTTGAGTTCACACTTATGAGGGAGATAAGATTTCAGGTTTATGATCCAAGTGGATGCTTTGATGCTGAAGACTTACACAAAATGATTATTTGGGTTTTTGATCCTAGAGGTGATCATATGTTGATAAGTATGATACTTTGGGCAATTATTATAAATTCAATGAATGAAAAATATAGGAAAGACCATATATGTAAAGATACACAGCTTGGAGTCTTTATAAGGTTTTTTGGGAATAGATTTGATCTTTAAGATAATTCAAGTATCTGATATTAAGTTTTCATGAATTAATGAGATCTTTGGGTGGATTAAAAGACATGTAGGAGCTTATTTTAAGTGGTACAAGTCTTGTAAACCAAAAGGTCAAAAAGTGATGTGTTTACATAAAATTAACATTTTTGGATATTTTGAGAAAATTTTTACAATTCTACCCATGCTACCTTGTCGATCATGTTTGTTCGTGTTGATTTGAGAACTAGATAGCCCTATTTTGAGTTGGTATGACAAAGGTACACTTCAAAATATAGGCCTCATACCGACATTCAAAGCGACGAAAATGTTCACTAAAAAATTTCCCTTGTCATCACTAAACACGTTGGTATTAGTGTCTACATAGAACCGTAGCCATTAGTGTTACTATTGACGTCGCTATTTGTGTCACAAATGTGACACCAATAGCGACGGTTTGCAACACATATTGTAAAACATGGAGTAAATTTGTGACACTAATAGCGACAGTTATACAGAGAGAAAAAAATTGTGGCAGAGCAGCAACCTGCCCTCTCACATGTAGCACTATGTGTTGTATTTATATTCTATAAATGGATTACATGTAAAGTGTACACTGATCATCAAAATGAAGGAAAAATATACTTGAACCCACAAGACTGATACATAAAATAAATACAAGATCGTTTAATGAAAGCTCATGCAACCATGGCAAGATACAAGGGATGATAATAACATAGTGTATAGAAAATGCCTACATAAATCACAGGACCAAAAAGGAAGAGGATGTGCACTCCATGAATCCAAGTGCGAGCTATAGATCCTCACCATTCGAAAGCTCGTCCCAACGTAGAGGAGCATTGAATGGACTCTGCAAAAAAAAAAAAAAACTACACATCAATCCACCATACAATAATGCATTTTAATGAAAATAGTAACTATGGACAAGAAAGATGAGTGACTTACTAAGCCGCCACGTGCATATAGTCTATCGATCAATGTAGTGAGACCGTGTCTCTCTGCATATTCAGTCTCTAGGCCAATGGGATTGCGGTTTGTAATGGAGTGCTACAAAGAAAACAAAATACAACGGTTAGAAACACGATTATTAGTACAAGCAATATTGCAAAAACTAAGCGAGAAGAACAAAAGAAAAAATTATAAAGTCCTCCAGATAATTCCTATGGCCGTCACTCCCAAGATGATGGACCACTCTAGGGATACCGAAAACTCCTCATGCAAGGATGTTACTATGTAGTCCTTGCTCCCCTCGGATATGTTCTTTCAATAATCCAAGACGTTGTGCCAAAAACTTGTTGTCACAACTCTCTCATACAAGTCATCACCCTCCTCCCCTCATCATTCATGATGACGGCTCTTGTCCTTTCATCTACAAGGTATCTACACCCCTCTGGGGCATGTTTAAGATGTGTCCTCTCCCACCTGCGACGGCGCTGCTGGGGGCATATCTAGGAGACCCCTGTACATCTGGTGTACCCATGGAGGGGATATTTCTCGGAGTAGTACCCAGAGGGGTGCCACCTGTGGACAGAGAAAAAGTTGGAGTCATTGGAGTAGATGTCCCCACAGGTGTGACAAATCCTATAGGTGACGCAACTCCACCAGAACGAAAAGATGGAGATACTACGACAGTACCTCTGCAACAACCACTTGAGCTACCCCTCGGGGGGTTCACTATATATATATTCTCTATATAACGTGCGTTCATGGCCTATTTATAAATATCCTAATCTATGAATTTTTCTTGAATAAAAAAACCCTTTTCTATTCAATCTGTAAGTAACCCCTTTATATGACCCCCTTTTGTAAAAAATGTATAAAAATGGTGTTTTAAAAACCCCTTATTTTGAACTCACGTTATATATATATATTCATGAGTGACCCCCTCGAGAGCTACCCTCTCTCGAACCTGCACGAGAGTGAGGAGTAGCACTTGTATCTTGAGCTAACCGCAAGCTCACCACATCTATGTCTCCACAACATCCCCAAGAACCACTCCCTCCGTCCGGCCCAAGTCTGGAGCGTCGACCTCGTCTATTGGAAATCAAAGCATTAGAGCATATCGAAGTAGATCTAACGGAATGGATTAGTGGTGTCCAAGAGAGCTCCTAGTCCACCATATCTTTGAATCAAGCTATCTGATCTGGAGACATATGTGTGAACATCTTCTACAGCTCCTCGTTGGTCATCCCTTGACTCATCGTGCTCTCCAAATATCGCCAAAAGTCACCTGCACAGAAAAAATTGATGTTAGCATAATCAATATAAGGATTCAAGCAAAGCATGATAATATAACTCTGAAAAAAATGATATTACTTAAAATGCAAATTCTAGAGTATCCTTATAAGCGATTCATCAACAAATTGAGTAGATGGATGTTGCAAGTAGGACGTAGCCTATGGTCCCATGTCAATCTCTTGACACAACTCCACATACACTAGAAGGTTGCTCCACATACATTGGAAGGTTGATAGAAATGTCACCACAAAAGGATGAGTCCACCTCATCCTCCTTGGCTTCTTGTCTTTCCATCATCGTTATTAGATTCTGCCTCCTCTATATGCTCCATCTTCGACCTCCACCCCTTGCAATATCGACCATCTATTTGCATACTATCCTCATCTATGCTCAGAACATTGCTTTCATCATATACTCTCACACTTCGGGGAGCTGAAGGCACAATATACAACCATCGAGGTTGTCGGCGGTTTGGATAGAAAATTACATGTTCAAAATCACATACAAGAGATATTTAACATTTGTGACATATACCATGTTGTAATAAAATTTTAAAAAATAGTTCATGCACCTGTTCACAATGGGCCGATAAGACAAATGTGTCGCGCAAATCTGCCCATCTTTTTTCAGAATCTATCTTGAGAAATCCAGATGGACCTCATCGAACAGTTGCCCTGGCTCCTTCCAGTACAACTTTGAACCACTGCACATTGAATATGATAATGGAGAAGCTACCGTAATCCAACGTGATAATACTTTGCAAGTTTCCAAAATACTCCATCTCATCTATAATGGTGATTGGATCCATGGCTCGATGTCGGCTCTCTTGCTCAAACTTTGCCATGATATTACAATCCATTGTGGAGCACATTTTGTCAATATGCTCCACATGGAAATGTTGCCTATGTGACCATGCTGCATTGTATATTTTGTATTGTACATTGAATAGTTAGATTAGTTGTCACATATAAAATCTAGATATGACAGCTTATAAAACATGTGGTTACCTTTGGACTGCATCCCCTCGAGACCTCCATCCCTTCGCGAGAGGCTGCGGTCAAAGCTCCATGTAACCATTGCATAGACATAAACCGTGGCATCTCCTCTATGTCCTTGTGATATCGAATCAGTAAATGGCGTGTACTACGCTGAAATTTGGATCACACTTCTTTCCGATCTTTCTTGGCTTTGCTCGTACATAGCGAGCCACGTCTCCATAGATGCATGGTGCAACATACAAAAAAAATTCACTTTCTCTTCCATTGCAGCATCCATTATTTTTTCTATCCCATTTCCAACCACCATATCTCCAGTGAGTCTATCATCGTCATAAAGCGACCATAGCATATTGTTGTGTGAATCCACCGTCTGTAGCTACTGTGAAATATGCAACAATGCCTCAGACACCAACCAATATTTAGCCATACTACCTTCTAACCGACCTCATTGTTGCACAAAGCATTTTAGGATTTTCATGAAGCTCTCCAAGAAGAACATCCATCACATATGGATAGGTCCAACAATCTCCACTTCATCTACAAGATGCATTAGAAGTTGGGTTTGTATTGTGAGCATGCTGGTGGGCAGGTACTTTTCAAAGAGATAGATTGTCTCCACTACTCCCTCCCTTGCGAATTCATAATAGAGGATGTCTTGATCTCCTTCTATGAGATCCATTGCACTAAATTTGACAACCTGTAAATCACCCCGTGTATTTCTGGAGTAAGGCATCTTGTGGTCGCGATCGGTAGTGCAAAGTGCCACAAATGAAGAAGCATTATGAACAATGACGAGACTCCAAATAGTAAAATACAAAGGCCACTTATAATCCATTTGTAGTACAAATGTGACATATCTTATGCCAATCATGGGATTTTAGCTGCATGATAGTTGGTCATCTTTAGAAAGTGCGGATCTAAGAGAATGCATCATACCCATTGTAGTGTGGATAAACCTCATAATTTGCTTCACAATGTGCTCTTATTTAGTGGACAAAATCCAAGGAGCACAAGGTAGTTGCAAGCAACCATCAGCACTGGACTATGGCCAAAGTGCCTCCATCTTGCCTACCTTCTTTAAATCCATTCCTGCCCCTGCAATGTCTTTCTTTCCTGTGATGTGGTCTCATAATAAGCTGGAGCCCCAAGAGGAACACCAAGGAAAAGAGAATTCTCTTGCAAGAAAATCTATCTTGTAACATCAACAAGCTTGTTTATCATGTTTTATATGATCACAATGAAGAAAAGAACACCAGGCACAACAAATCTTCATACAGCATCATGTAGATCTCCCACGGTTTTGATAGAATCAACCATATTCTTCAATATCTTCACAAAATCCATCAATAGAATAAAGAAAGCAAAGGAATACACCATCTTTGAAAGGAAATACATCACATAGTATTCATCTTTAATATCTTCATAGTCTTCTCTCTCAATCTCTCATATACAATCACTCTGTTTCAGTAGAATTGGCTATCTCTGACTTTCTCTCTCTCTCTCTCTCTCCATCAATAATACATCATATCCTCACTACAATCTCTCAAAATCACTCTCAATAATCCTTCTTAGGTCGTGGATACCCCTCCCAAGAGGTATGTCTGATATGAAGAGTCACAAGAGCCACTACAGTGTCCTTTCATAGCTCACTACTGTCACTTCACTCTAGTCTTCACTTGAGTCTTCAGCAGCTACTTCTTTCACTTCTTTAAGCTCTTTCGCACTTGTATTCACCTCTTTCCAAGGCTAGAAAACTTTCCCAAGCTACACTTCTCATCCATCAGAACACATACAGAAGCATACAGAACAGTCACAGAACAGTACCAGAACAACTACAGTACAGAACATAACAGAAGACCTACAGAAGGTTACAGAAGGTCATCAAAACCACATAACTCATACTTAAACCATTCCAAACTCTCACAAACTATTCAATAAACTTTCACAATATCTCAATCTTCATCAATCAATACTCCATCCCTCCTTACAGAAGGCAATCAGAACAAAACAGACCAAAACAGAAGGTATACAGAACCAATCAGAACCTATCAGAACATCACAAAACCACCAATAAACATCATGAACTTCCAAAACACAATCAATATCATCCAAAACACTCTCAAACCACTTCCAAACCAATCAATCATCTCATAAAATCAACCATTCAGCTCTCAAAAACAACAAAAATCAGCCAAAAAACAAGTCATTTCAACACTCAACATATCCCCACACTTAATAAGGAAGCGTCCTCACGACCCAGGAAAAAGGAAATACAAGTTCATTCAAAATCGCAACTTTGATCTTCAATAGCTTTTCAAAAAGAATCCATCCAACACGACCCCAACTTATAACCTGTATCTGATATAAAAATACAAAGAAAGGAAAACCATTTATACATTAACACTTCTTATCAAACTAAAAAAAAATCACAACAAATTTGTAAAGGATATAAGAGTTTTCTTCTTCTTCATCAGCATCAGCTTCAACTCTCCATCCACAACCCCATCACCACAATTCTCCAAAATGTAGCTCGCACGAAATCCAAGCCAATAGGAAACCACCACATTCGTTTTACATAAATGAACTCACAACACAAATACTAATACACAACCATCTGAATGACTCCTTCAAAAAGAGAGATTTTCATTAAAAAGCATCCACCATACATTGGAAAGGTATCAATGAAGATGATCCCTCTTGAAAGATTGATGATCCATAGACAAGGATTCATCTACAAAGGTTTTGGGAGGATTTTGACAAAACTGAAGACAGCACATCCTTTCCAACAGGACCAGGTATCTGCTAGGCAAACAAAGGGCATGAAAATACAAAATATCCAGCTGTTGGGAATCAATGCTCACATTGACATTCATGCACAACTTTGGAATAGGCTTGGAATCATTATGAGAGTGCCTATGCATATACGCCAAGTACCAAGAAAAGTGAGCAGTTAATCTCACTGAGGGATCTGCAGACTGTGAATACTGCTGAGCAAAATGAACATAGTTCTGATAAGCTTGACTGGAAGCTGTCCATTCTCCTGGAATTACTGGCCAATTGATCTGAGGTCCTGTAAGGGAATCATCCGAACTCCATCCCCTTCTTCTGGAAATCTGATTATCAAACCCGTCACAGTCACTAACCAACTGAGGTGGTTGAGATATAGAAGTGTTAGGAGAGGGTAGGGGAATAAGGAAAAGTGGATGAAGTGAGGGATAGGAAAAATTATAAAAGGAAGAAAAGGTTAAAGAAGGAGTGGCAGAAATTTGGAGGGAATCACTAAGGAAGTGTGTTAACTGATAAATAGGAAATGTGGAGGGTACATGAAGGGATGGAGAAGGACAGGGTGGAGAAGGGGAAAATACCCTATCCTCAATAAAGGAACAGTATGTAAAAATGGGAATTTGAGGGAAAGATGAAGGTTGGAAAAGAAGGGGTAAAATAGTTGTGGAATTAGATTGACAAAGGGAAAGATATATAGCATATCGGTGAGCCATTTGTTGGTAATATAGGAGGGTAGGAACAGAAGGTCCTAAGAGAGATCGTCTATGATAGGCATCAAAGAAGGTAGAATCAAACGGATTATGTTTTGAAAGATAGGCTAAGAGATCCATCCTCAGTTGATTAGTACTCTGGGCAGAGGTAGGAGCAGTGTTTTGTCTTTGATTCAGGACCACAGAATCAATCATGGGATGCCACGAATTATCATGACAATCAGCCACTTTGGAGAAGTAACTCTGGAACATGTCAGCTATGCGCAACTCCAAATGGTTGACATACAAAACAGCCTGTAGAACCACATCCCCCATATACCATGCCATATCCACCTCATCTGGAATTAACAAGTCTCCTCGTAGATACATGTATAACATCAACATGGTATCTGACATGACAGAATCTTTAAACACCATCCTTACTACCTCTGTCAACAACTCAGCAGACCAAGCCCCACTCCATCCATCCTTTGGAAGAGGTAAATCCATCGTGGAAAGCTTCATGTAGAAGACCAACTTCTGTAAGTGGTAGTGGACAAAGAAAGAATGGTCTGGTGGAACATATTCCTGAAACTGCTCAAATGTAGACCATAACAAGTCCATTCTGGACTGCAATCTTTCCACTTTATCTTGAAATAGAGGGCACAAGGTTGCCTGTCTCTGAAGAGCAGCCAAGTCCTGCTGTGAAAGAGAAGGAATCAAGGGAACATTAGGGCTTGGAGGAACAGAGCGTGACTTTGCCAGTTGATCGTGCAACTGCTTGATTTGGGAGGCTTGGGAGGCCACTGTGTCATTAGCAATCTGTAAAGCTGAAAGTTTGTCATCTAAGAGAGTTTGGAACTCCCGTGCTTCTGTGGACATCCTCTCCTTCTCCTCTGAAAGGCTAGTAACCTGGGATTGAGCCTCGAGTAACTGGATCTTCAAAGAAGAGATCTCATCGCTTTGGGTGGCAACCAGTTGGGTTTGTTGTTCCATTTGCTTAAACAAATCTGCTAGAGTATCCTTAGCAGAAGCTAACGCGGATGTTGCCTTATGCAACTGGTCCTTAGACTGTATGAGCTCTTCATAAAAAGACGCGTACATCTGTTGAACACAGGCTGTCACTAACAGTTCAATGGAACTTTGAATATCTTTACAGAGGAAAGGAATTGCCTCTCCTGAGACTAGACTGTTTAGTGAGGGAACTGAGATGTCCAATGATCCTTCGCGATGTGCTCTGAACAGGTTATTACAAGTGAGATACCCAGGGAGTTCACTACCAGAGGTAGCAAGAATGGGCACTGAAGGAAGTACGGAAGGAGCTTTATCCGCTACCTGCTTCAAGCATTTGCGCTGGATGACCAGGGGAGGCGGAGAATCATCATCCTCTATGTCAATAGGTTCTGACTCATCTGAAGGTGGAGGAGGAGGTACTGGATCTGATGGAGGAGGTGGAGGCACAATCTTCTGTAAACCTGAATAGGTCAAGAAGGCAGACAAATATGATCCATATGTGACATTGGTAACATTACCCCTGGTGACTTTGACGAAATGTTGATCCATTTTAGTGAGGAGGTAAGTGCTCCAATCAATAGCAACTCCTTTCAACACCATCCTGGAAGCTGTGAAAAGCTCTTTGGACAAATACTGGGATGGCGTTTTGGCAGGCATAAACATGTCCTGGAGAAACTGACAGATCATCTTCCATACGGGATTAGTGATCATGGAAAAGGAAACTCCTGAAGAGTTGATCACCTTCTTAACATCCAGCATTTCCCTTGTCTGCTTTTGCAACAGCTTCATAATCTCTTCATTAGAGAAAAGTTGACGAGTGGTAACAAAAGGTTCACCTTTGGAGGGAAGAGACAGAGCCTTCCCTAAGCCTCGAGGTGTCAAAGTCATAGAAATTCCCTGGACTAGTCCTGTCTTCTTGCTGTAGGAGGCCAGCAACTCATCACACAACGACGGATCCTCGGGAAGCAATGGAAAGGAAGTAGCCACAAAAGCAGCGAGTCCCACCTTCGTGAGAGGCTCAAAAGTGAGTAGGGAAGAGTAATCCCTACTAACTAGTGGGACGTACTGGATAGGGGGAGGAGCGTGAGAAGGCGCCATTCAGATGGTTACACACACACCACAAACACAGACAATCAAGGAGAATGCCTGCAAAGCAACAGACAAAAAACCAAGGATAAGAGAACAACCAAAACAATAAAACGTGACTCGACCAACTAACCCCAAGCAAACCATAGCCTAGAAAAAAAAATTCGACATGACCTCGAGACAGATGCGACCGAAAGCTTCATGCGATGCATCAGACAAACACCCAGAACCTCGTATCAGGCAATAAAAGAAAAAACTACACACCGTACCCTTAACCGTAACAAAGAAGCGGAACCAAAACATCACCACATCCGACACATATCAAGACCACATCGTTGATAAACCAGTGTTTGACTAGGGAAATAACTCCAATGACTGCACAGACCCATCCCACGAAACGGGTTCGTTAAAAAGGGGAATTAAGTGCAGTGAGGGGGGATTAATTTAATGAAAGGTTTATTTTAAGAAATTATTAAAAAATGGATGAATTTTTATTAAGTGATAAACCTTAGCAAGAAAACGGCGGTTCCTTATTATAAATTTAATTACCAATTATGAGGTTAAATCGGTGCTTTAATTCGAATCCCGGACGTCGATACCCAGACTGGGTCTCTAAATGTAAGTTCATTGATTACAAATTAAGGTGATGTGGAGCGATTTTTTGCCAGCGCGTGCTCTTGTGACGGCTGGTTCATTTTAATTAAAAATCAAAGTGTCTCTTTAGCGCACGTAGCGCGTGCGAAGTGAACGGCGGGTTTATTGTAATTAAAAAAAATAGGTGTGTATATAGCGCGAATGCGCGTGGAAACTGTGGGTGAATAAATAGTTTATTTTAACAATTAATTTGTGATTAAGGGAGAAATGAAAATAAATAAAGCACATAAAATAAATACCTGGAAGGGGTGTGTATGTAATGTCTAAATGCGCACGGAAGAGTCCCCCAAAAGGAGTGAATCCAGTAAAAGAAAAGTAAAGTCCACTGACGAAACAACAAAGAGAACACCTTAGTGGGATTGTTGATTTGAAATCAATGTTGAAGGTGTGATTGGGGAGGGGAGTGGGGTAATATTTTAGGGTGGTTATTATTTATGGTTGGTGTTTGTGTTTGTTTGTTTGTTTTTTTTTTTTTTGTTGTGTTTTTTTTAAAGAATAATAATAATAAAAGCAAGAGATATAGCACATGAATATGTGATGAAGGGAAAAAATGAAAATTCAGCCATGGAGGAGATATCCACAATTTAGTGTATGAAAATAAGATAGAGATTTTTATGGTTAATGTCCGTTCGTTGGTTTTTTTTTTTTGGTTTTTTGTTTTTTTGTAAATAGGGGTTCCATGTATGAAAATATTTTAAAGTGAAAAATGAAGGGAAAAAGGTAAAGGGGGGTGGGTGGAATTTTGTAGAATTTTTTAGAATTTTTTTAAGAATTGTTTACTAATTGTAAATGAATTTTTGACATTTGTTGGTAATTTTGGGGAGAAATTGGGAAATATTTAATTTTCAGAAATTTTGGGGTGGGAAATTTCCAGCTGACAAATTTCCAAAAATTGGCAAAAAGCGAAGGGAATTTGTAAAAATTTTTCTGAAATTTTATGAGATGGAAATGAATTTATAAATTAATTAAATCAGTTAAATCAGGAAAATCAGCTTAGTCTGGTAAGTAAGGTCAAATTAAGTCAGCTAAGTCCTGTTAGTCTGTGTAAGTCATGTAAGTGTGACTAAGGCAAGTTAGGTTAGTCAAAGGGAACTAGGTTAGTCTAGGTGAAGTCAAATAAGTCAGTTAGGGGGACTAAGTCAGTGGAGATAACCTAAAGGGGGTTAGTTAACCTAAGTAGGGTTAGGGTTAGGGTGACTAACCTAACTAGGGTTAGTGGGGTGGGGTTGGGGTTAGGGTTAGGGTGACTAACCTAACTAGGGTTAGTTAGATTAGTTAATTAAGTTCATTAAGTTAAAGCAAGTTAGGTTAACTGAATAGAAGTTAGTGTAACTAACCTAAGGGTTAGTTAGGAGGAGGTAGGAGAAGGGGGTGGCGGCGCGGCCGGCGGCGAACAGCGGTGGCTACGCCAGGTGGCGACGGGGCAGCGGTTCGGCGGCGGCAGCGATTCGGCAGCGGCGCCTGCGGCTGGCAGGCGGCGACGGTGGCTACGCCAGGTGGCGGCTCCGACTGGGGGAGACAGCGTGACCCGCAGGGCGGCGGCTGCGTCGTGGACGGGTGGCGACCTGACAGCGGCTCCTGCGGCTGGCAGACGGCGACGAGCAGGTGCGGCGGCGACGATCCGGCAGCGGCGGCTGGCAGATGCGGGCGGCGACGGTGGCTACGCCAGGTGGCGACTCTG
Source organism: Lygodium microphyllum (assembly GCF_053477565.2). Taxonomy (NCBI): domain Eukaryota; kingdom Viridiplantae; phylum Streptophyta; class Polypodiopsida; order Schizaeales; family Lygodiaceae; genus Lygodium; species Lygodium microphyllum. The sequence continues at coordinate 71,800,535 of NC_141142.1, forward strand.
ACTGGGGGAGATGGCGTGACCCGCAGGGCGGCGGCTGCGTCGTGGACGGGCGGTGACCCGGCAGTGGATGGCGGCGGTTCGGTAGGTGTTCGGCAGGTGTTGCGGGAGGTGCGGCGGCGATTCTGGAGTAGGAGGCGGAGGGCGGCGCAGGGCAGGGGAAAAGGCGGAGGAGACAGGACAGGAGAGAAGGGAGGACGGGGCAGGGAGAAGAAGGAAGGAGGCGGCGGGGCAGGGAGAAGGAAGGAGGGAGGCGGGGCAGGGAGGAGGAAGAAGGGAGGCGGGGGAGGGAGGAGGGAGGAGGAAGGAGGGAGGCGGGGGGGAGCAGGGAGGAGGAAGGAGGGAGGGAGGCGGGGCAGGGAGGAGGAAGAAGGGAGGCGGGGGAGCAGGGAGGAGGAAGGAGGGAGGCGGGGGAGAAGAAGGAGAGAGATGGGGAGAGAGAGAGAGATGGGGAGAGAGTCCGTTGGGGAAAGGGGTAGGTGTTTTTTTTTAAAAAAAATTTAAAAAATAAAAAATAAATGAAGTAAGTAATGAATCAATTTAAAAAAAAGGAAAGGTGAGACGCCCCTGTCGGCGCGGGGCAAGGGTAAAAAAATTTGCAATGACGGGAGTGAAAAGGCGTCCAGATGCGGGGACGGAGCACGCAGACACGACCGGGGCGCGTTAAAACGCGTAAAATGGAAAAAGGGCGCGTTCATGCGCGGGACGAAGCGTGTAAATACTTATAAAAATAAAGAAAAATTAATAACTCCCAATCCAGACGTAAAAACAAAAGGACGTAAAAACAAAAAGTGGGCAGGACGACAGGAGGAAGACATGAAAAATATGCGACGGAGGTGCCGGGAAGGGTAAAGGGCGGTCACGTGCAAAAAACACAAAAAACGAACCAAAAAACGCAATTAAAAATTAATATCGGAAGATCCGTGCATCGGAACAAAGTGCAGGAAAAAGAAAAACTGTGCAGAAAGACGTGCCTGACAATCCTATCACATCAAAACATAGTTCCGACTAAGAGAAGACGCGTTCACGTGGAAAAAATCCAAAGTCTAATTTGCACAAAATGCGTCAAAAATTAATAACTCAAAAACCGTGCACCGAAATAGGGGTAGGTAAAAAGGAAAAATGGTCAGTACAGAGGGAGGAACAGGGTGATAAGGTTGGATTTGGACTTCGGTGATCGTAGGGTGCATTCACATGGCAGGACCTCAAAAGCAGGGAATGAAGGAAAACTACAAGGGAACAGCCCCAAGGGTGGATGGAACATAAACGGGTGGGTGGGAAGGGACCCCATTAGGGTAAAAGCAAGTCATGGCATACATGCATGAGCAGGTGAAGGCATATGCAGAAGGTTATGCAATGTAGACGCGCAGGAATGCGTCCCCACACTTAAGACCTGAAGAGATAACATGTCGTCTGCTACTAGAGGTCAGTTAGGCACTTTGCAGAGAGACCCAGGACACAGCGTACCAAGGGAGGCAGCTTCGGAATTGGATCCTGGAAATTTCAAGTGATGAATCCACTTTCTGGACTGCTGGGTGTTACCACCTTTTCCATAGCCAGGTTCTCGCCCAAGGGTGTGTGCCACCTTTTCTTGGAACGAGGCCTGCTATGACAGGGAATTACTTCCTTTTCTCTCATAACAAATTTGTTTTTCTTATTTTTTTCCCTTTTTTTCTTTTTTTTAATTATAATTTTTTTGTTTGTTTTCCCCTATTCTCGAGGGTGTTTCCACCTTTTCTCGAAGAATAGGTCGGCATGACAGGGACCTAAGTCCTTTTCTCCCATGACTGGAATGTTTTTTTTTCTTTCGTTCTTTTTTTTTCTTTTTTTTTTCTCTTCGAATTGAGCAAGGGAATGGTAGAAAGACCATTTGTCAGAACCAACCTCGCCACTACCACTGGTGGAAAATAGAGAATAAGAGATCAAGGCTGGAAGGTGGAGTTGAGGGGACAGAGGGTTGCGTCTGCCTCAGCAGGAGTGACTGAAGAACGGCTATCAGAAGTAGCAGCATAAGAAGTACAGTGCCGTGCCAATGAGGGAAAAGGTCAAGTGACCATGATTGTCAAGATCCCCAAGGAGGGAAGTACTTCTTCAGGCGATATCCATTAATCAGAAAGGGATCATCAGAGGCATCAACGGTCTGCACTTGGACAGAGCCATTAGGTTTGACAGCAAGTACCTTATATGGGCCCATCCACCGTTGTTGAAGCTTGCTAGGAAACTTGCCAAATCGTGAATCATAGGCTAGGACCAAATCACCTTCTTTGAACTCCTTGTGCTTGATGAAGCTGTCATGGTAAGCCTTACGTCGAGCTTGCGTGGCTTCCATGCACTGTAGAGCCATCCTACGAATTTCGTCCAAACACTCCAGGTGCAAGAGACGGTGTTGCAGTGAATCATCGTCCCCCAAACGCTCTTTGATAGCCACTCTCAAAGAGGGTAATTCCAGTTCAACAGGAAAAATAGCTTCTGTACCATACACCAGCTGGAAAAGTGTCTGTCCTATTGCTGCTTTATGGGAGGTTCTGTATGCCCAGAGGGCCTCTGTAAGTCGATCATCCCAATCACGACGATGTGCGGCAATCGTTCTTGTCAGAATCGAGCAGAGGATGCGATTGGTGACTTCAACTTGGCCGTTGGCTCTGGGGTAATAAGGAGTGGACTTGCGATGGCGGATCTTATACAACTCGGTCAATTCTTCCATGAATTTGTTAAGGAAATGAGTGCCTCTGTCACTTACAAGCTCTAAGGGACTGCCAAAATGGGTGATGATATTCTCGTACATGAACAAGGCCACGCTGTTACCATCGTCCCGCTTGAGGGCTTTAGCTTCACACCACTTTGTGACATAATCCGTACATACGAGGATGTATCGGTTCTGCTTCCTGCGGATAGGAGGATCGATTGGACCTACGAAGTCGATGCCCCACTTCTCAAATGGCTTTAGGGGAAGAATAGGCTGTAGTGGCATGGCACTTGTCTTGGTAGGTTTTCCCATTCTCTGACAAGCATCACATCTTTTACAGTAATCATAGGCATCCTTGTGAATGGTAGGCCACCAATATCCTGCTAGCAGAGCCTTCCTGGCTGTAACTTCTCCTACAAAGTGGCCTCCACATGGCTCGTCATGGCAAGCCTTCAGAACAATCCCAATCTCATTTCCTGCAACACATCTTCTGAGCACTTCATCTTTGCCTTTCTTGTACAGTGCGCCACCTAGCAGGGTGTAGGGGGCTGATTCTAACATGAGCTTCTTCCTTTCCTGACTAGAAATACCAGGAGGATACTGTTGGGTTGCCAGTAGATTGGCAATGTCTGCATACCAGGGAGTTACAGTTTCTACCAAGAATAGGGAAGCATCAGGGAGGTCTGGGTCATCCTGCTCCTCGTCTGCAGTTTGTGGGATACGCGATAGATGATCAGCCAGAACATGGGAACGACCAGGCTTAGTAATCACCTCAAAGTCGAACTCCTAGAATAAAAGGAGTCATCTCATCATTCGTCCTTTCACATTTGCTTTGTTCATCAGGAAGGACAGGGCCTCATGATCCACATAAAACTTAAAGTGGGTGGATAGGAGGTAATGGCGGAACTTCTCTAGGGCAAACACCATTGCCAAGCACTCTAGCTCTGTCACTATATAGTTTCATTCCCTATCAGTGACTTTTCAGCTTGCATAATAGATCGGTTGATCCAATTTGGAGGAGCCCTTTTGGCAAAGGACAGCACCTAAGCCTTCAATTGATGCATCAGTGTGTACCTGGAACTCTTTTGTCCAATCAGAAGGTTGCAGAATGGGTGCCTTAATCAGACACTGCTTCAGAGTGTTGAAGGCTTTGTCACATTCTTCCGTCCAAGTAAACTCTACCTCTTTCCTCAGAAGTTTGTGCAAGGAGGTTGCCTTTGTTGCAAAATGGGCTATGAACCTTCTGTAGTAACCCACATGGCCTAGGAATCCCCTCAACTGTTTGAGGTTGGTGGGTGCGGTCAGAGCTACGAACTTTTTGATCTTTGCAGGGTCTGTTGATATCCCTTGTGCAGAGACAATGTGGCCCAACAGAACTCTGGAAGAGACCCCAAAGATGCATTTGTCGGGGTTGAGGGAAATCCCATACTCCCGGCAAAGCATTGTTCCAAGTGTTCCCAATGTTCATGGATCAAACTATAGACACAAAAGTCATCCAAATATACTTCAATAAAGTCGTGCAGATAATTTTGGAATGCGGCCATCATGACTCGCTAGAAAGTAGCAGGGGCATTGCAGAGCCCAAATGGCATCACTCGGTAAGCGTAGGTCCCCCATTTTGTGGTGAAGGTTGTTTTGGACTGGTCTTCTTCTGCAATTTGGACTTGGTTGTATCCGCTGAATCCATCCAGAAGGGAATAAAGCTCATATCCTGCCACTATGTCCAACAGTTGGTCTGTGAAAGGGATAGGAAAGTGATCCTTCTTTGTCTTGGAATTAAGCTTTCGAAAATCCACACATATTCGAAGCTTGCCATTCTTCTTGGGTACAACCACGATGGGTAAAACCCATTCACTATTTGCCACTGGATAGATGAACTCAGCTTCCAGAAGCTTCAGCAGCTCCGCTTTCATTCGCCTCTGTCGTTGCCGTACTGGCTTGGCATCAGGCTCCAAGTCAATATGATGCTGACATATTGTGGGATCAATCCCCTTTAGGTCTTTGTAGGACCATGCAAACACGTCCAAATTTTCTTTCAACAAGTTGTACAAGGTTGACAACTCCTCTTCTGGGAGACTGCTACCCACCTTCAAGTGGCGTTCAGTTCCTTCGGCATCCACAAAGGTTAACTGTCTTTCACCTTCTACTTCACGAATGAAGGTCCCACGAACTGCTTCTGGGTACAGATCCGACTCCTTCAAAGGAGTGGTATCCTCTTCTGATGTCCCACTAGAACCAACTTCTTCTTTTGGTGGAGACTTAGGTTGCTCCTTAAGATGTTGAAATGGGATTAGAGCCATTTCGGATTTGGTTTCAAAATTAATTACCTCTTGGCTTGAAGACTCCTCTTCTGAAGATGACACATCCAAGAACGTCACATAACAGGGACCCTCTGATGCCTGTTGGGTTGGTGGGATTGGTGCTTGTTGGCACGGTGCATCATCATCATCTTTCTTTGGCAAAGATGGGTTAGGACGGCATGATCCATTGCTGAAAGATAGCTTGTTCTTCTTAATCCATTTCTTATAAAGATTTTGCATGTGAGAAGATCCATTTACCAGACCAAATGGTACCATCACCATTCTGTCCCATAGCATGAGCTCGTCTGCTTCTGATGCTTCTGGAACCTCTTCTTCAAATGTATCCTCTGCAGGTGGGATAGATTCTTATGGCTCACTTTCATAACCTTCTTTGTCAATATCATATTCATCCTCTTCTGTCTCTGTCTCTGCTTCTGCTTCTGCTTCTGTCTCTGCTTCTATCTCTGCTTCTGTCTCTGTAGGAGCTCTGTAACAGAAGAACAGATTCTCTATTTCATCTTCTGCCTCTGACTTGGCTTCTGCTATGGCCATGTAACAGGGAGAGCAGTACATCCATGCTTCTATCTCACTGTCAGAAGTGATTTTAGAAGTCATTCCTGGTTCAGGCAGGAAGTATTCACCCATTGATAATGGCTTTGCATCTTTTGGAAGTCGGCTTACAGTATCCACTGTTAAGGAACATGCCATTGTTTTCTTGGGAAGGATCTGTTTGACAGCATCTTCGTCTGCTGATGTTCCATCTGTAGCATCATTAGGGGAGTCAGAAGATAATTCCAAGGAGGTGGATCCATGTCCTTTTTGAGCACCATAGAGCTTCATCACCACTTTGTTGGGTTCTCGTCCCAAGGTCAAAGTTCCTTTGAACCAATCCGTCCTTGCTCGGGCTTCAAAAAGCCATGGTCTGCCCAGTAACAAAGGGTAGGATGTACCATAAGAGTTTGGCTTCACCACCAGATAGGTTAGCCAATAATCTTTTCCAGCCACTGTAGTCTTCACATATGGGAGAATACCCAAAGGCTTGATTCTGCTCTGATCCGCCAGTCTGATGAGCCATTCGGTGGGTTGCACACCTTGTAGGCCTAGATCCTTCATTGTCACATCCGTCATAATGTTCACTGATGAACCACCATCAATCAGTGCATTTGCAATAAAGCAGCCTTCTATCCACACGCCAGTCTCTGGGGTACCCGGATCTAGGAAGGTGTTAGCTACATCCACTTCTTTGACAGGCTCTGGAGCTTTATTGGACTTTGTTGCTGTTGAGGGAGCAATCCTTAAACCACGTCTTTTTGTCAGTATACTTTTGAACCTTTTCCGGCAACTGGGAGACAACATCAATAATTGTCTGAATGTGAGGTTTGGTTTAAAGGTATCTAGATCTCTAACCAGATCGTATTCCTTAATAGGATCCACTGGCTTCTTTAATCGGTTAGGGAATGGAGCAACACCCATTTTCATTTTCCCTCTTTCTTTCAACAGAGGCATCATGGGAACTTCTTCTGCCACTTGTGGCACTTCCTCCTCTTCTGTCTCTTGGACCTCTGGTCCTGTCTTTGGAACTGTCTCTGTAACTCTCTGTGGCACTGTAGGGCTCTGTACGGCACTGTTAAGCTCTGTTCTATTATGTTCTTCTAGTGGAAGATTGAACTTCACTGTTCTGGCAGGAGGATTGTTTTCTTTCTGGATAGGTGGTTCCGTCTTCTTTGCACGTGCGATGGCAGCAACTTCCAATTCCACTAAATTGGAGGTAGGCTCTTGGGCCTTGGCCGGACTATCAGTAGCACTGTTTTTCACTGGGGCTGGGCTTGGACAGTCTTTTGCAGTGTGGCCTTCTCCTTTGCATCAACTGCATAAGGGCTTGTAATCCACTGACCTTCTGGGATTTGGACAATTTGGTGAGATGTGTCCCTTTTCTCCGCATCTATAACACTCCACTTCTGATCTCTGACCACCGCCAGACTGTCTTCCTCTGTAACTTTGAGAAGGAAATCTTCTGGGTTCGAAATTAGGGCCAAACTCTCTAGCTTGGGTCCAATATCCTGTGTTGTCATTTTGGATTCCAGCAAGTTGAATCTTGCGTCTTCTTCCTTCCTTCTTCTATCATGCATCTCCTTCAGAGAGCAAGTGTCCTCTGTATGGTTCTTCCGCAAACAGTAGGAACAGAAGGCTCCAGGAATGGTTGGTTTTCGTGTACATTCAGTGGCTAAATGGCCTGCTTGATGACACTTACCACACCAAGTATTTGATCGCATCACATCTCTTTCTGCTCCTGCAACGTTGGATATGCTAGCGGTATTCACTTTCAGCGTCTGTAGCTGCTCTGTAATCACATCCATCAACTCCTTTTTGATGTTTGCAACTGAGTTGGATAAGTAATCCTTCAAGCTTTCTCCTCCGGAGGTACTGGCAGGAGGGTTTTGAGGAGTCTCTATAATCACTGCATAAACAGGTTGGGCTGGTGCAGAGGAATCTCTGTTCTGGTTCTGATTCAGAGCTCCTGTTTGAACTGTTGGCTGTTGACTCCAGTTGGTAGGATTCCACTGTTGCTGCTGATTTGGCATTGAGGAAATTGGTTGGGACCATTGTTGTTGTGGTTGCACCATCATTTGAGGCATGGATTGTGGCCACTGTGCATTTGGTGCACTATACTGTGATACTGGGGGCATCTGTTGGTAAGGGTAGGGGACAGTCCCTGGGACTGCATTTGGTGGGTACATCATTCCTGGCATCAGAGGAGGTAGGACTCCTCTTCCTGGATTCATCGCTAATCTAGCTTCCACTTCATCGTACAGTCTTGCACCTTCTGTTGCAGCTTGCAGTGTGGCTAGTCTTTGCAGCTCCACAAACTTACGGACTTCTGGTTGTAATCCTCTGAGAAACACCCCCTTCTGAATGCCATCATCTAGATTATGGTTAGTCCATCTCTTCAGGATGGATTTCATTCGTGAGACATAAGCTTCTACTCTTTCTCCAAAGGACTGACTTAGGTTCATAAATTCCTCTCTCATCCGCTCTTCAAAACCTTCACGCCTGAATTTAGTGAGGAAGGCCAACTTCAGGTCGTCCCATGTGCCAAAAGTTCCTGCTGCTTGTCTCTCATACCACTGAAACGCCGTGCCCTTGAAAGTGGCGGGGAATATTGCCAACCAATGCTCAGGGGTTCTGGCATTGTTAGCCACACATGCTACCATAAACTCTGCTACATGAAGATCGGGGCCTTCATTGTACTCTCCCTTAAAAACTGCAATGGAACTACATTCGCTGGCCTATCATCAATATTTCCAGGATGGATCTGGCTTGGAAGTGGACCTCCAGCAGGAGGAGGAAGGGCTTGATGTGCCATTGGGACTTCTGTAAATAGTTCCGCAAGGGCGTCAAAGGCGGCTTCTGTTGCGAGCTCGTTCTCAGCCTTGATTTTTGCTTTCTCTCTTCTCACGTACCTCTGGACTCGTTCTAACGCTTGCCTCTTTATTGCGTCATTCATCAGGGGGTTGGCTCCACTATGTTGTTAGTGCTCCAGAGAGGGTTAACAGAAGGCTTCAGTCTCTGGAGGACTCTCTTGCCAACATTTCTTCTACTTCTTTCTTTTCAACGTCCCTGAATTCTGCTTTCATTCCACTGCACAGAGGAAGGTATTCGGTTCTGAAGGTGTCAAAATGCATACATCTGAGCATTGTGGTGGTGTCATCATCATAGTAATGCCAGCTTCTGATGGTTTCAACAGTGTATGTTGTGAAAAACACTCTGTCTACCAACTTTCAGTGGGTTGCTAATTGAACAAACAGAAGATTATTAGTACACCAAGCATCCCATGTATCTTGCTGTTGAGCATCCACGAACAAATTCCAACTCTTTTCCTTCTTGTCTTTGTGAACCTCTATAGACCAAGACTCCTGAAGCTTCTTCACAATCTCCCACTTGATGTTGTCTGGAAACTTCTCAATGAATGCCAAATCTTCCATTGATGGTCATTCTCTCTGTTTCTACTCTTCAGTTTATTCCCAAACAGTTTGCCACCAAGATGCAAGTTTCTGCTGCTTCAACAGGAAGAGGAAACTGTCCACCACATAGAGCATGCATCATGATGGTGATGTGTTTCCGCCATTGTGGGATGAAATTCTTGTGAAAAGTGGTGGCTTTGATTATGAGGAATTCCAACTCTTCAGTGGAAGAAGGAACTTTACAAACATCCATTGAATTCTTCTCTTCTTGGCAATGCCATTTCCTTCATTTTGAACCTCTTCTGGTGCTTGTTGATGGCAAGTTTCCTCGGCTGCGCACCAAAAACATGGAGCCCCAAGAGGAACACCAAGGAAAAGAGAATTCTCTTGCAAGAAAATCTATCTTGTAACATCAACAAGCTTGTTTATCATGTTTTATATGATCACAATGAAGAAAAGAACACCAGGCACAACAAATCTTCATACAGCATCATGTAGATCTCCCACGGTTTTGATAGAATCAACCATATTCTTCAATATCTTCACAAAATTCATCAATAGAATAAAGAAAGCAAATGAATACACCATCTTTGAATGGAAATACATCACATAGTATTCATCTTTAATATCTTCATAGTCTTCTCTCTCAATCTCTCATATACAATCACTCTGTTTCAGTAGAATTGGCTATCTCTGACTCTCTCTCTCTCTCTCCATCAATAATACATCATATCCTCACTACAATCTCTCAAAATCACTCTCAATAATCCTTTTTAGGTCGTGGATACCCCTCCCAAGAGGTATGTCTAATATGAAGAGTCACAAGAGCCACTACAGTGTCCTTTCATAGCTCACTACTGTCACTTCACTCTAGTCTTCACTTGAGTCTTCAACAGCTACTTCTTTCACTTCTTTCAGCTCTTTTGCACTTGTATTCACCTCTTTCCAAGGTTAGAAAACTTTCCCAAGCTACACTTCTCATCCATCAGAACACATACAGAAGCATACAGAACAGTCACAGAACAGTACCAGAACAGCTACAGTACAGAACAGAACAGAACAGAACAGAAGACCTACAGAAGGTTACAGAAGGTCATCAAAACCACATAACTCATACTTAAAACATTCCAAACTCTCACAAACTATTCAATAAACTTTCACAATATCTCAATCTTCATCAATCAATACTCCATTCCTCCTTATAGAAGACAATCAGAACAAAACAGAGCAAAACATAGCAAAATAGAAGGTATACAGAACCAATCAGAACCTATCAGAACATCATAGAACCACCAATAAACATCATGAACTTCCAAAACACAATCAATATCATCCAAAACACTCTCAAACCACTTCCAAACCAATCAATCATCTCATAAAATCAACCATTCAGCTCTCAAAAACAACAAAAATCAGCCAAAAAACAAGTCATTTCAACACTCAACATAAGCTGTCCACATTCTTGAAAATATGCATGGGATCCAACGAGTGGTTGATCTATAAGTGGGTCCAATACTGCAACTTGTAGAAAATTAAGAATCATCGCATTTCGTTTGGATGTGACTCCATGTTGACCATTTTCAACTCGTACTAGCTTCTTTGGGTGTTCATCCATGTTGGAGGTCGTCCAAGAAAACCTTCCCTTAGTTCATGACCCTCCAGCAAGAAAGCAGTGTTGGTGAGTGAAAATAAGCGACCGGGGACATGATGTTGTGTGAAGTCAAGTGGGTTAACACATGCAAATATCATTTTTTTGTCTTTCTAACACTTACCAGTAGCGGGAGTTGGGTTGATAAATGGAAATCCCCAAGTGGTACCATGCATGTTCGACACTTGGTTGTGATATTTTAATTTTGAGACACGTGCTTCATGCAGGAAGAGAAGAAAATTTGTTCTCATTTTTTATTTTGAGTCCCCGAGTGGAATTTTACGTGGCAATGGGCATGCTTGCCATCTAGCAATTAAGTGGAAGCAAGGGACAACTTGAAAAATTAAGGGAAAAAGCAAAAACGTGAGTAGTTTTTTTGAAAAAAGAGAAGAGAAGTGTTCCAAGACAATCAACGAGAGAGAGAGAGAGAGAGAGAGAGAGAGAGAGAGAGAGAGAGAGAGAGAGAGAGAGAGAGAGAGAGAGAGAGAGAGAGAGAGAGAGAGAGAGAGAGAGAGAATCTTGCAAGTTGAAGAAGGGAGAAATCTGAAGCTCAGAAGAAGAAGAAAAAATTGTCAGAAGAAAGAGACCATGAAGCTGAAGTAATTGGAGTCGTGGAGCATGATGGCAGGGATGTTGAAGTCAATGGGCTGATGTGAGTTCTTAGTTTTTAGATGATGGTGATAAGAGTCTTCCTTTTGTATTGTTTTCTTCTACTGCTTTGTCGGGCAGCGAATTTGCATATCAGTTCTGGTGTATGGATATGAGTGAAAGACAATAGAGGGCTGTTCTTCTTCATGATGAGAGTGATGTTTGTTAATTGTTGCGTGAGGTTTCCCCTTAGTGGAAATCTCAAAGGATTTGCAGCCAAGAAAATAATGGATTAGAGTTCATAAAGTTTGAAGCTCCTACAACTCTTCATCAATGCAAGATATGCTGAGATGTATCTGTTGGTATGCTGAAATGACAATTTGAAGTCAAAGAACGTGTCTTCCCATTTGCAAGTTTGTGCTTTTGGAACAGAGTAGTTGTGTTTGTTGCGTAGAGCATGCAGAAATTTAGGAGTACAGACTATGCAGAGCTATTTCAGGGCAGGAGATCAAGGAATTTGACTCTGATTCTTCTCAAAAATTATAGATTGGAAAGAGTGCTACAACTTTACTTTTTGAAGCTTGGCACTGGTTAGAAAGTTATGAGCTATTCTGTGTAATGCTCCATAAGGAAATTTCTATGCTTTATGAGGAAACAAGTGAATTCAGCAGTATCTATGTCACCAACTTGGTTCCATTGCTATATCAGTGTAAACTTTGCTTTGATGCAGTAATGGAATGTCCACAACAGTGAAATGCTTATAGTAGCTGAGTTAGCATGAAAGTTGGCCGTATAAAGCTTTGAGTACCTATGTATTTGGTTTGTATTTATGTGTGCTCTAAGAGAAGAAGAATAGAAAGGAGCTACAACTAGTTTTACACTGATTGATGCAACCACGCTTTTTGGGGCAATTTGCTACGTGGGGTTGCCATCCCTAAAAAATAGGAGTTGTGTAAATTTGAAAGCTCATGTTGTCAGAGTCTAAGCCATGGTTGTTTCATCATCAGATTCTCTTTAAAAATGGTAATTCTAATCTTGAAGATTTGAATTGTTTAAGTTGTTGAGTTGAAGTCCCAGTGAGGAGTGAGTGATTAGGAATTTTGTATCATGTGTTCAGTGGTGTTGTTTTGTGGGTTTTGTTGAGGGAAGATCCTCGGTCTTTATCCTGTGGTGTTGTCTTGGGGGTTGTCAGAGGCTGACTACCCAATTCACCTACCATAGATTGGTGCCCCCACTGAGGATCTCCTATGTTGAAGATATCTTGTTGATCTTATCAATTGGGAAGTGTAAGGTTTAGAAACCAACTTGTACACAAACTCAAGCATGGCAGTTTTTGGATATGAACCCCTCTTTGGTATTGAAAATGAGGATGCTAATTAGTTTATCAAGAGATTGGAGTGGATGGCTTACCAAGATTGAAGAGACATTGATGCAGATAAGCTTTGAATGATCAACATGCTACTTGAAGGTTTTGCAAGATTATGGTGGAACTCACTGAATGAAGAGACAAGGGAAAATTGGAATGAAGTAAAAAATGATTCGTCCCTTACAAGATTTGCAACTAAGCAAACTCCTGAGAGTTTATGGAAATATTTGAAAAAGATGTTTTAGGGAGAAAATGAGGAAGTGTCTAAATTTCTAGCGAGATTTGAAGCAAAGTGGGTGGAAATTGCACAGAGTATGGAGCAACCTCCCATGATTTTCTTGAAAAAGGACAAGTTTGTTTCATTGCTCAAACCTGAAATTAGAGAAAAGATTCTACTCAAAGACCTTGATACATACATATGAAGATGCGGTCAAAATAGCTAAAGAAAAGCAAAGGAATATACAATTGAGGTCGGATCAATCAAGAGGTATTGTTGTGCATGCATTTTTACGGCCTAACCAAGTTGACAATGTTGCAGGAAATGCAAGACAACAAGCTGCGAATCTTCATGGGGAATTTGAAAGAGCAGAGAATGGAACTCAACAAGGCCATAGAAAATCAGATGATGATGTGATTAACAAATTGTAAGAACAACTGGCAAATATGAATTTGAATATGAGCCTATTGCATGCAAGGCATCCTCAAATGCAACCTAGATTTAGAGGACCTCCAAGAAATAGATGGGAAAAATTTGAATGCTTTAATTGGAGGAGAGAGGTCATATTGCTCCTGATTGCCCTTATCCAAGAAGAACAAGAGGGGAGATGTATCCCATGCCACAAGGGAATTCTAGGCAAGATGCTAGACCTCAAGAGGAACAAAGGCCACTTGAACTAGCTAGGCAATAGTTGGAAAGAAGGCCTAGTGAAGGCACATTGGGTATGAATTTGATCAAAACTAGCATGTTTGATAATGGGGAAAATGCAAATGTTTTTGCCAACAAAAGAGTCAGAGAGAGAGATACTGAAACTGAAACTCAAAGGGTAGCATGCATTAAAAAGGGAAAATAGGTCGCAGATGATCTAGAAACTAGCATGAAAGCTAGACCACGAAGGAAGATTCAAATGGGAGACTTTTCTTTGGGAGTCAATCAAGTTCCTTACAACCTGCTTGAAGACTTAAAAGGTAAAAAGGTTGATGTTACATATGGTTAGCTACTGCAGATGAACTCATCTTTGAGGAGGCAATGGCATGGTTTGGCTAGCATTAGGAAAGGAAAAACCCAAATTGGGCATGTTGGAGTGGTATACCTATCACATGTGAAAGACATTATACTTGTCATGGACGCATGGATACATGAAATGAAAATTGATCAAGTTTATGTTGATGGTGGTGGGAAAGTTTGTGTAATCAGTCAAGAAGAAATGCTACAAATGCATCTTAAAAATGACAAGGAAGTCACTGTTTAAGGTTAAAATGGCAAATAGCTCAAAAGTGAAATGCTTGGGAGTCATTGAGAACTTGAAAATCAACATTGGAGACCAAAGAGCATGTTTGGATTTCCATGTTATGCCTACAAAACTTGGGGCGTATTCTCTCAGACCATGGTTGATTGGTATAAGATCTAGACAAGATTGGTATAGAAGTCAATTGAAACTTTATCTAGAGAAGTTAATTCATAAGAGGGTGATCTTTGACACGAAAATAGGGCCCGTCATTCAAAATGGACATGAACATGATGTTGGAGGTGATGAAAGTAGTGATTCAAAAAATTCCAACCTTGATGAGGAAGATAGAGAATGGGAAGCTAGCCTACTCTCTAGGGATGTTGACCTCTTTGGGCTGTCAATCCAGGGTTCAAAAAGAGAGGAAAAAATGATAAATATTGCTGCAAGAAGTACAGACTTCATGCAAGAAACATGTGATCAGCAACCTAAAATGAATATTGGATTGCCTAAGCTTATGAATATGCTAGGAAATGACTTGACTAATGATGAAAGATATGAATATTCAACCATTTTTTAGAAATACCCAAAACTTTTTGCTACAGAATATCACCAACTGAGGGGTACTAATAGCATTATGCACCATATCAAATTGTGTAACGTATCCCCCTGTCCACTTGCAGGACACGTCTTAGTAGCCCATCGAGAAGAGAGTCTAGAAAGTGCCGCCCGGCACTCCCAAGGAATGTCATGGGGTTTGCGATCTAGGTCTTCCTGAGTCTGCCACGAAGTGGAAGCATTTCGGCCTTTCCCACTTAGGACCGACCTGAATCAGGGTTTCCCTAATGGTCAAGTTCCTAGAATGGTAGCTAGCGTCGAGCCCCAGATGAATTACTTTACGCAGAATCATCAGGGTCGAAGCGGATGTATACTGCACTTGATTCAAGGAGAATGAGAAACGAGAGGGATGCGAAGCTCGATCTCTCTGCTTGTAAGGCATAGTCCCATTCTGTTCCCCTAAAATAGTGTAAATCGGGATTCTAGCTCTGAAAATTCTAGGTCATCGTTACCTTGTTGTCAATTCCTTTGAGAAAAGTTCCTGGCCAACCGGGACCACCCTTCCGTAGGACGGACCCAGGGTCACATCCATCGCACTTTTCTCAGGTTGCTTTAGTTATCTAATTACCTACCATATTTAGTTTGACAAGCAAAAATAGCTTCCTTAATTAATCAATTTAATCACTGATTCCTTCATGTAACTTAGGCACTGACATAGAAAAACAATATCAAGCAAGTTTCTTTTCAACATTTGATCGTTATTTATCAGTGTTTGGAATACATCATATAATTGAGCTCGAAGGGTAATCCGCCCGAAGGCTATTCCAGCAATCCTCAGGGATCGCTATTCCAAGTTCCGCCCGTTGACTAGTATGCGGGCATCGAGATCCCATCTCGAGTCACGTCGGCCTCTTGTGCAGGATCCGGAGGCAAGGGATTTACGGCCAGAGCCCCCCTGGCACCCAAGCGCCCTCCTGCTCTAAGTAGCACCCATGAAGAGACCTCTCATGGCGGGTTCAGTCCACGTACCCGACGCAGCTAACAACCCCCTTGGATAGGGTCAGACAGACAGTCGGGGGTAACTGATGCTGCCTCTCCCTCCAGGCTTTCAACCTGAAGCATTAGTTATTTTCCAACATTAGTTCCTTGAGCAAAGAAGTACAAACAATGCTCCTAAGTGTACAAACACGAGCATTCCAATGGTCGTTTATATAACCAACTGCTAAGGTGTGAATCCTTTTCTCCAAATACATCCAACATTCGATCCGGGATCAATTGCGACTTGGCAGGATCCCAAGGGTTTCGTAAGATGAGTTGCTTGTTTACCCTTTATCCTTGGGTTAGGGTTTATACCGTGTTAACCCAAATTGTCAATACCTTAGGATTCCTTATATTAAGGTCAATAAATTGTGGGCAACCTCGTTGCCCTCACTTGATTGGTTAATTGCTTACTAGACAATTCATAATTACCCTAACTTGGCAAATCATCCCAGAGAAGGGTGATGTAGCAGGATGACCACTCATCCTCTAGAAAATTAGACTTGTACTTAGAACTCGCCAACCTTGTTCTAAGGAGTGGCAATACTATTTTGATTTAGACACAAAACCATGAGACGTTGCAACTTGTTGCACGAGATAAGTGTCACACCTAACTTGTGGGATTATTTCTCCCATCATACAGTATTCCTTGGTCAAGAATACCTTTGGTCAAGATGTAGGGTTTGGGAATCCTCTTGACCTAATCCAACCCCTAACCCTACTAGGCCGATAACGCTTTGGCCCTAGGGATCCTAGATTCATACGGAGGTTTAGTATTTGGTCAATTGATCCTTAGGGTGAGAACCCTAGATCATTCTTGCATGGGCATTTAGATGACCCTAACATTTTCGAGAATGTGGGTAGGATCTTTGGGATCGAAAGTCTTAAATCGGCATCCCAAGTGCAATACTAGGCAGGGTTTTAACGTAATTTAACCCTACCTAGCAATTTGAGGTGATCGTTATTTGCAATCTAATCGTACCTTTATGATTTTCATGTGGATTACTTAGTTGCTCTAACCAACCCACGATTTAAGATGATATTTCTATTAAAGATGCAAATACATTCTTCTAAATTTACAAGTACTTTCCCCTAAAAGATGTAAGTAACTGGAAGATAGGTGAGATGCATCATTCCATGCAAATATGCAACTTCTAACCATAGACCTTCTGCTTTTATGCAACTTAGAGATCATTCTTTTCCTTGCCCTAAACTATAATAATTGACACACCCTTCGTTGATGCAACGAAGTCAAAGCTTTAATATTTTTAATGAAGATGCACTCAAACTTTGATAAAAGGACTCCATGCATGAGCGAATACCATGAGTCCATCATTAAATTAATCCTTCCTTTAGCACTTATCCCGACCCAAAAAGAACTATCATCGCATGCAATTTGCAAGGTACATAAATCCTTTCCATGCATTGCAACTATTTGGACATCACTTAATGTCCGTCTATGATTACCTTAATCGCGAGACACAACCAAGAATTTATTACATAAATGCATTACTTGTTATATGTCCTATCCTTTGCGAGATGCAACAAGGGTGACTTTGCACAATTCCGTCTTTTTACTTATGCATCATGCGTTCAGGATTGCAACTTGACCACGGAAGTGTAAGCAATTTTAGATGCACAACATGCAACTAATTTCTGTAAATCGGGTGAGCAAATAAATTTCCCAATGTTTTTAAACTTGACTACGAGGATTAAACAATGCCTAGTGCATCCTTTTCATGCGGAATTAATTTTAGGAACCTGGGGATTAAGATTCGGGGCGTTGTCCACTCGCGTACTCGGGGTGGAAGCTCCCGCGTGTACTCCTCTCGCCTTTTGCTTTGAAGGCATTGGCGCAGTGGACTTGGACTCTGCGAACTCTCCTTGCCCTTTTTCCAGTTTCCAAAATTGCCTACTAGGCGGATATTTCTTCCCCCCTGTGCAGAACTTGGGCCTTGCAAGACCAATTTTTAAAAACTGGGGAAGGTACGAGAGAACAAGGCTTATGGAAGCCTTAATGGAAGCTTCCAATAGAAGCTTCTAAGCTTCTATGACAAGCTGAATGATGTGGAGGAGGGGAGATGATTGGGAGGATGATGAAGATGACGATGGAGGAGATCAAAACAATGATGACGATGCTGGCGGCAGCCTGGTGGTGTGACTAGGGCGGTGGCAACTGTGGACTAATGGCGGGCAGCACGATGAGCCTCTTCTCCCTCTCAATATTGAGAGGGGGGGTTCATATAGCACTAAGGTGGGGGGGAAAGCCACACACGTGCAAGGAGCATGCCTCCTCCCCATGCCCCTTCACCACTAAGCTCATACTCCCTCTCCTCGCCATGCAACGACTGAAGGGGAGAGGGTTAATAATAAAACAAATTTGCCAAAAATTTATCCATTATCCCTTTTCCCCTTGGAGGGGTGTTCTCGCGTGGAAGTACGGGTCTTTAGCCATGGTCTCTTATGCACAACACGGGCTGGAGTTTGATGATGCACGCGGAGGGAGCACTTAGCCCAAGGTTTTTTCATTGCGAGAGATTTCTTTGCACCGCTTTTGCACGAGATTTAGGATCTTGAATATTTCATTGTGGAAATATTACATTCTCTCCCCCTTAGAGGAATCGAGATGTCCTCATCTCGAGAAGAACTGGGGGTATTGTTGGTTGAGAGTACTTTCATCCATCCAAGTGGCATCTTCTTTGGGATAATCTTTCCATTGGATGAGGTATTCTCTCAAGGTCCTAGATCTCAAATGCCTCTCCCTAACATCTAAGATCCTGTCAGGCTGTAGCTCAAGGACTCCTTGGCTTGGCATTACAACTTGTTGATCATCAAGCATGTGACTAGGGTTAGGCACAACTTGTTGATCATCAAGCACGTGACTAGGGTTAGGCACATACTTTTTCAGTAGGCTGATATGGAATACATTATGAACTTTTAGGTTTTCGGGGAGTTGTAGTCTATAAGCATTAGGCCCTAGGCACTTGAGAATCTTGCAGGGTCCACAATACCTTGGACTTAGATTTTTGCATTCACCCAAGGATAGGGGACTCTTCTTTGGCCGTACGCAAATGAAGACCATATCACCTTCAATGAATGATCTGTCTTGACGTTTCAAGTCCGATTCGCCTTTTTTTTGTCCTTGGCGGCTTGGATGTCTTGTCTTATTGACTTGATTTGGTCATCCATGTCTTCTAGCATCTGCTTTGAGGCTTCAACCCTCAAGGTTGGATCCGAAAAGCTTAAAGGAGTACGACAATCATGCCCATACAATGCTTGAAAAGGGGTCATCTGAATGCTTTGTTGGTAAGAAGCATTGTAGTCAAACTCAACCAGTGGAAAATATTGAATCCACTTTTTGGGTTCGCGACAGTAGTGTGCCCTAAGCATATCTTCAATGACTTGGTTGAATCGTTCTGTTTGACCATCGGTTTGGGGATAGTAAGCTGTACTGAAACAGAGTTGAGTCCCAATGGCCTCGAAGATAGCCCTCTAGAAGTGTGATGTGAAGAGAGAGTCACGATCACTAATGATTCTTCTGGGTAACCCATGCAGTTTAAATATTTCCTTGATGAATAACCTTGCAATATTTGAGGCTTTATAGTTTGTCTTAACAGAGATAAGATGTGCAATCTTGGTAAGCATATCTACCACAACCATAATGGAGCTGTATCCTCCTTGAACTTGGGGCAGGCCAACAACAAAGTCCATACTAATGAATTCCCATTTCATTTGGGGAATGTCAAGTGGTTGCAATTTCCCTGGCATTTTGACATGTTTGGTCTTAATGTGTTGACAAGACAAACATTCCGTGACATATTTGAGAACATCACCTTTGAGCCTCTCCCAATAATAGCTCTTTCTGACCGCATTGAGGGTCTTGGCATAGCCAGGATGTCCTGCAAAAGGGGAGTCATGGGCTTCCCAAAATATCTTCTACTTGAGTGATTGGCTTGCCAGTATACATAATCTTGTCCTATAGTAGACAAGTCCACTATTGATAGAGAATTCTTGATACTTTGTTTGTAGCTTTAGGTCTTGATCTTTGATGGGGATCTGCCTTAACAATTTCTGATAGGTTGGGTCATGGCATGCCTCTTGTAACATTCCGTTTTACTAAACGCGTGAACCTGTCTCAAATGAATCTAAAAAAATAGGAGAAATGGATTTTTTTTTTAAAATTCCCCCCCTTATCCCTCCAGCCGACTGACGAGCTGGAGGGGGAGGGGAATAGAAGGAGCTATTAAGCTCCTTGGTGGAGCCTTATGGAGGGAGGGGGACCATGCGTGATGACATGCAGGGAGGGAAGATCCCCCTCCCCTCTACTATTTAATCGAGGGGGGGGGGCGCTGGAGAAGGGGAGGCTGAGCCGTGAGAAAATAGAGGCCGAAGGAGACAACCCTGCCGTGATTACGAAGAGGAGAGTGCCGCCATAACGCCGAGGTGAGGGAGGAGGACGGAAGGCTGCTGCCGCCTACATCCTGAGGCCGCCGCTGCCATCGCCAACCAATCCCCACAAAAAGCCGTTAGGGATTCGTCGTCCTCCACACGCCACGTACATTCAGAAGCTTCCAAGAAGCTTCTTGGAAGCTTCTAAGGGGGGATTTTTAAGCCCCCTTTCTCATTGATATTCCCTTAAAAGTCCTTTAACCCCGGTTTCCATTATAAACCCCCTTTGTTCCCCTTGGGTTTAATCCTCCCTAAATCCCCTTTGTCTTCCCCCCCCTCGGTTTTAATCCCCCCCTAAGCCCTTGTCCCCCCCCCCAAATTATCCTCAGAAGGCCTTAAGAGGTCTTTAAGCCTTTCTAATCCCCATAAGGCCCTTGTTCCCCCCCCCGGGTTTCAAAAATTCCCTTAGCCCTCCCCATGGTTTTTGGAACCACACACCCCCTAGGTTTTTTTCCCCTTTTTCCCTTAAGGCCCTCCCTTGGCTTTGGGAACCTAACCCCCGTGTTTTATTCCCCTAAACCCTTTTTCACCCCCTTATAACCCTTTTAACCCTTTTTCAACCCCCCTCATAACTCTTATTTTCCCACAACTCCCTAAGCTTTCTTCTTAATCCCCCGTATCTCCATTATTATTTTCCTCCCGAACCTAAAAATCCAAATCATCATCATGGCCTCGGATGGTATCCCGTAAGGAAGAAATAGCCATGAGATAAAAGATAGGGAGGGGAAGTAGAGGGAGTGAAACGGGGGAGTGAAGGAGGAAGAGTGGGAAAAAGATTGAAAAGAAGGAGTGAAGGAGGAAGAGTGGGAAAAAGATAAAAGAAAAGGAAGGAGAAGACGGTGGAATTCCAGAAGAAAGAGGAAAAGGCTATCTCACATTCGAACTACGATGCCGCCGAAAAAAGTCCAAGGTGTAGCTGCGGGAGGGTCATCCCCCGGTATCCATGTGGATATCTCACCTCAAAGCCATGTTTTTTCTTCTTGGCGTTAATTCGGTTTTAAGTCGATCATGCAAAGAAAAATTGTTAAGGATAGGATATTTGAGTTATTTGTAACGAAGGAGTTTAGCTTATGAATGACAATGTATAGAACTTAGCTTTCTTCAAATTGCATCAAGCATTATAAATTACGAGCAAGTTTAACCATTTACTATAGTAATATATTCCTAAGGTGTAGAAATTATATCTTGTACCATTAGTCTTATTCCTTTCGAATCGTTGTAAATGGTTAAATTCATGAAAGGTTTCTTTCGATGCTCAAATTACTAGGAAGTTATCTTGAATATTTGCACATCTTAGCAAGGCAAGTGTTGTTAGTTGGCATGAGCTCATCTTTAAGAAAAAAAAATGGAAGTTAAATGTTAGAAATTAACAAGTATAAAAATTAGATATACGAACTCATTTTGAAAGAAAATGTAATGGGGGATTGCTGGATGACACTCTACTAACACTTTTCCCTTGCTATTTGAGGACTTGGGGACTAATAAAGTGTGTATACACCAATTTCACAGCTAGGCCTTTTTGTCCCAAGGAGTATTGTCGCTCTTTGTATCACCTTGGCATTATGCTATATGCCAAATTAAACGGTATTGATTGGGAAAGTAAATTGTCACAAGGATAGTAAAACCATGACAAGACGATTAATATTACCTTCCAAAAGATAACTGAGCCAATCTAAACATAGAAACATTCATACCCTAAACACTTGACTACTTTCCTTACCGTAGGAACAATAAATTCATAAAGATAAGAAACTAGGGTTTGTCCCTAAGGTTCTTAAAAGAAGAAACCCTAGGCCTGACAGACATCAGCTTAAAGAATCTAAACAGGTTATTCCATCGCAGGACTTGCGCAACATGTATGAAATCATTTAGTCTTGTGGTTGATTCACAAGGAGAAAGGGGAAAAACCCTCATCAAGGACGGCAGATCCTTACGCAAGTTATCTTGCAAAAAGACGTATTTTTGGATATCCTTGTAAATAAGGAAAGTTGTAAGCCGAAAACTAGCATATCTAAAGCACTTTAGGGTTAACCAAGTTGGGTATGCCCTAACACCGGAATGTAAAAGGATCTTGCCAATTTACAAGACACCTTGGGAACAAGTGCTGATACACTCAAAAAGGAAAGAACACTTCCCTAGCAGTTTGCCAAACAACTCGGCTGGATCCATTTAAATTCCTTCCGTTGATACAATGAATCCCAGATATTCAATCTGTCACTTGAAAAATGTACACATCTTCTTCTTGGCATAAAGCTTGTGTGCTCTCATTGTTTCAAGAACAATGCGAAGCTGGGGTTCATGATCTTCTTCCCGTTTGGAGTAGACTAGGGTATCGTCAAAGAAGATGAGTACGAAGTCATCAAGATAGGACCAAAAAATATCCTGCATTAGCCTGTTGAAGGTAGCAGGAGCATTTGCCAGCCCGAAGGACATGACTAGGAATTCAAAGTGTCCATACCTTGTGTTGAATGCCGTCTTTGGGATATCTTCTTCCTTGATCCTTATCTGATAATATCCAGACCTGAGATCTATCTTAGAGAAGATCTTCGCACCTTGAAGATGGTCAAGAAGTTCATCTATTCTTGGAATGGGGTATTTGTTCTTAATGGTTGATTGATTCAACCCTCTGTAGTCAATGCATAGCCGAAGTGTTCCATCTTTCTTCTTCTGGAATAGCAGTGGAGCTCCCCATGGCAAACTGCTAAGACGGATGTAGCCTTGGTCTAACAATTGCTTGAGTTGCTCCTTCAGCTCAATCGATTCTGAGATGGACATCCTATATGGTCTCTTTGCGATTGGTGCAGCTCCTGGCGCTAGCTTGATTTCATGATCGACTTCCCTTTGAGGAGGAAGTTCCGTCAGCTCTTCAAGAAATACGTCTGCATATTCCTTTAACCATGAAGGTTCTTCCCTAGACTCCTGATTCTGATCTAGCTTATTTAGTTTAATTAGATAGACAGGTAGCCCTTTTCTAACTCCTTTTATGATCCGAGTTGCTTTTGCCAGATGAATTTTTGGCTTAGGAGCCTCTCCTTGAGTTGTGACTAGTTCCCCTTTAGAATTTCTGAAGGAAACTTGGCCCTTTCCACAATGAATGTGGGCGTCATTGGGTATTAGCCAATCCATACCGAGAAAACATTCGCGGACACCTAGGTTCATTACCCTGAATCTGACCGAAGCCGACTTTCCACCCAGTAGGAATTTCACCTTAACAGTTTGCCTGGTACAAGAGACCTCACGACCATTTGCTAATTCCACAAGTAAGGTAGGTGCATCTATTGTGGCTATTCCTAATCTTTTTGCACAGACTGGTGAAATGAAGGAATGTGTGCTGCCACAATCAATCAAGGTTTTGAAGCTTTTACCTTGATAATCCGATGGAGTTTGAATCACCGAGAATTGGCAATTTGGGCCTTTCTTGTGAAGAGCAGCGTAAACTGTTGCCCTCTCAATGTCATCTTCCATGGTTGGGTCTTCTTCATCACATAGCTTCTTATCGGCAACACTAGAGGTTCTCCCTCTGGCCATGACGGTGGCTCCTTGGCCATGGATGGCACCTTGGAATGGCCCTTGACGTTGTCCTCTGCTAAGCTTGGGACATTGCCTTTTAAAGTGACCAGGCTCATTGCAATGGAAGCAACGGAGATTGCGGCCATTACCTTGGGTAGGAACGAATTTGTTAGCAGCGTTTGCCCTAGCTTTCTTCCTTTGTCCCTGGTTTTGGCCTTGCGCTCTCTTGGTTTGAGATCTAAACATTCCCTTGTTCTGATCCCTATAAGACCAAGTCCTATTATTTCTTGGCTTGGACTGCACCTCCTGTATTATTGGTGCAGCTCGAATGAGCGCGTCTTGAAGGTCTATTGGGCGCATTGACTCCAGGCGGGTGTTTATGGGTGGGTTTAATCCGGCACAAAACTTTGACACCTGTTGTGTCATATCCATTTGTGGCGCGTACTTTAAAAGAGAGATGAACTTTGAATAGTATGCATCCAGGGATAGTCCAAGCTGCTTTAATTCATAGAATTCGTTCATCTTCTGTGTGCGGTATGCAGGTGGTAGATATCTCCCTCGCACAGCTCTTTTAAGCTTCTCCCAAGTAACTGACCCTTCCGAGATCCACTGGTCTCTGCACCATTGCTTCCATCAAAGTCTTGCTTTGCCGGTAAGCTTAAGTTTGGCGAGCATCCCTTGGTTAGCAGGTGCAGTACCTGCTACTTCGAAGTAATCCTCCATGGATTCGATCCAGATCTCAACATCAGTTTGGACAGTCCTCCCCTTACCATCAAATTCTGGTGGCTTGATTTGTTTGAGAAGGAACTTCTTCTCCTAAATTATGGCTGTACTTGGTGTAGGGGTCGGACTAGAAATCTGCATTTGAGGTTGTGCCTAGGCAATATAATTCTTTACGTCAAAACTTATAAGCATTTCTCATATTACATTACATGCCCATTTCAACTTTTAGCCAAGTGACCTAATCACTTAACTCCTTTACCAACACTTACAGCCAAGACAATCATTGATAAAAAGTCTATTTCATTCATGTGGGCATAGCCCTTCTGAGTACAATTATTTTTGGGAAGGTAGAACAAGCTGATTGGTACATCAATTTGGGGAAAATAAGATTGTGTTACATTCGGCTACGGGAACTGAGTAATAATAAGGAGTGGGGTCATGAATTTTTAGGAATCGATAGGTCATAGGAAGCTTGGGATATCCCTTCCTTTGATACCCGTTCTTCTCACAACATCCCAACACCTTGATTCTGTCAGCAGAGATTATTCGAGTCACTTCCTCGTACACATACTTGTTCTGCTTGATCTTTCGACTGTCGACATGTAAGGTTGCGTTTGCGTAAGCCTTAAGAAATATGTATAGCTTCACAATCTTTAAATCCTCCATCCACTTGACTCTCTTCAGGTTGGTCTGAAGGTACGCAAGTCGGTGGCTAGCTATGTAATAAGTTCCTGATTTACCTGTCCATCTCCATTCCATGTACAGGGATGAAGGATTGTAGATATGCTCTAGAATATTCATCATACCTAGCCTCCGTCGATAATCCAAAGCATGCATTGCAGTCATAAACATAACCTGGAACACCAATAATTTTTTCCATGCTTCGTGACTCTGCAGGCTAGCATTGATAAGTAAGTAAGGAAATGTTCTTAACAGCAACATTTGCTCTACTTCTCCTCATTAAGTTTCCTTGTAAATATTAGATTCTCATTGGTTCGCTCTGATACCAACTGTAACGTGTCCCCCTATCCACTTACAGGACACGTCTTAGCAGCCCATCGAGAAGAGAGCCTAGAAAGCGCCGCCTTGCACTCCCAAGGAATGTCACAGGGTTTGCGATCTAGGTCTTCCCAAGTCTGCCACGAAGCGAAAGCATTCCGGTGGTTTCCACTTAGGACCGACCTGAATCAGGGTTTCCCTAATGGTCAAGTTCCTAGAATGGTAGCTAGCATCGAGCCCCAGATAAATTATTTTACACAGAACATCAGGATCGAAGCAGATTTATACTGCACTTGGTTCAAGGAGAATGAGAAACGAGAGGGATGCGAAGCTCTACCTCTCTGCCTGTAAGGCATAGTCCCATTCCGTTTCCCAAACAGTATAAATCCGGATTCTAGATCTGAAAATTCTAGGTCATCGTTACCTTGCTGTCAATTCCTTTGAGAAAAGTTCTCGACCAACCAGGACCACCCTTCCATAGGACGGACCCAGGGTCACATCCATTGCACTTTTCTCAGGTTGCTTTAGTTATCTAATTACCTACCACATTTAGTTTGACAAGCAAAAACAGCTTCCTTGATTAATCAATTTAATCACTGATTCCTTCATGTAACTTAGGCACTGACATAGAAAAACAATGTCAAGCAAGTTCCTTTTCAACATTTAATCTTTATTTATCAGTCTTTGGAATACATCATATAATCCAGCCCGAAGGCTAATCCGCCTGAAGGCTATTCCAGCAATCCTCAGGGATCGCTATTCCAAGTTCCGCCCATTGACTAGTATGCGGGCCTCGAGATTCCATCTCGAGTCACGTCGGCCTCTTGTGCAGGATCCGGAGGCAAGGGATTTACAGCTAGAGCCCCCCTGGCACCTAAGTGCCCTCCTGCTCCAAGTAGCACCCACGAAGAGACCTCTCACAGCGGGTTCGGTCCACATACCCGGCGTAGTTAACAACCCCCTTGGATAGGGTCAGGCAGACAATCGGGGGTAACTGATGCTGCCTTTCCCTCCAGGCTTTCAACCTGAAGCATTAGTAATTTTCCAGCATTAGTTCCTTGAGCAAAGAAGTACAAACAATGCTCCTAAGTGTACAAACATGAGCATTCCAGTGGTCGTTTATACGGCCAATTGCTAAGGTGTGAATCCTTTTCTCCGAATACATCTAGCATTCAATTTGGGATCAATCGCGACTTGGCAAGATCCCACGGGTTTCGTAAGCTGAGTTGCTTGTTTACCCTTTATCCTTGGGTTAGGGTTTATACCTTGTTAACGCAAATTGTCAATACCTTAGGATTCCTTATATTAAGGTCAATAAATTGTGGGCAACCTCGTCTCCCTCACTTGATTGGTCAATTTCTTACTAGGCAATTCATAATTACCCTAACTTGGTAAATCAGCCTGGGGAAGGGTGATGTAGCAGGATGACTACTCATCCTCTAGAAAATTAGACTTGTACTTAGAACTCGTCAACCTTGTTCTAAGGAGTGGCAATACTATTTTGATTTAGGCACAAAACCATGTGACGTTGCAACTTGTTGCACGAGATAAGTGTCGCACCTAGCTTGTAGGATTATTTCTCCCATCACATGGTATTCCTTGGTCAAGAATACCTTTGGTCAAGATGTAGGGTTTGGGAATTATTTTGACCCAATCCAACCCCTAACCCTACTAGGTCGATAATGCTTTGGCCCTAGAGATCCTAAATTCATACGGAGGTTTAGTATTTGGTCAATTGATCCTTAGGGTGAGAACCCTAGATCATTCTTGCATGGGCATTTAGATAACCCTAACATTTTTGAGAATGTGGGTAGGATATTTGGGATCGAAAGTCTTAAATCGGCACCCCAAGTGCGATACTAGGAAGAATTTTAACGTAACTTAACCCTACCTAGTACTTTTGAGGTGATCGTTATTTGCAATCTAATCGTACATTTATGATTTTCATGCGGATTACTTAGTTGCTCTAATTACCAACCCACAATTTAAGATGATCTTCCTATTAAAGATGCAAATACATTCTTCTAAATTTGCAAGTACTTTCCCCTAAAATATGTAAGTAACTGGAAGATAGGTGAGATGCATCATTCCATGCGAGTATGCAGCTTCTAGCCATAGACCTTTTGCTTTTATGCAACTTAGAGATCATTCTTTTCCTTGCCCTAAACTATAATGATTGACATTCAGAGCTAACTCGTATAAACCCTTCGTTGATGCAACGAAGTCAAAGCTTTAATATTTTTAATGAAGATGCATTCAAACTTTGATAAAAAGGACTCCATGCATGAGCGAATACCATGAGTCCATCATTAAATTAATCCTTCCTTTAGCACTTATTCCGATCCAAAAAGAACTATCATTGCATGCAATTTGCAAGGTACATAAATCCTTTCCATGAATTGCAACTATTCGAACATCACTTAATGTCTGTCTATGATTACCTTAATCGCGAGACACAACCAATAATTTATTACATAAATGCATTACGTGTTATATGTCCTATCCTTTGCGAGATGCAACAAGGGTGCCTTTGCACAATTCCATCTTTTTACTTATGCATCATGCATTCACGATTGCAACTTGACCACAGAAGTGCAAGCAATTTGAGATGCACGACATGCGACTAATTTTTGTAAATCGGGCAAGCAAATATTTTTTTCAATGTATTTAAAATTGACTATGAGGATTAAACATACCTAGTGCATCCTTTTCATGCGGAATTAATTTTAGGAACCTGGGCATTAAGATTCGGGGCATTGTCCACTCGCGTACTCAGGGTGGAAGCTCGCGCGTGTGCTCCTCTCACCTTTTGCTTGGGAGCCATTGGCGCAGTGGACTTGGACTCTGCGAACTCTCCTTGCTCTTTTTCCTGTTTACAAAACTGCCTACTAGGCCGATATTTCTTCCCCCCTGTGCAGAACTTGGGCCTTGCAAGACTGGTTTTTAAAAACCGAGAAAGGCACGAAAGAACAAGGCTTATGGAAGCCTTAATGGAAGCTTCCAATAGAAGCTTCTAAGCTTCTATGACAGGCTGAATGATGTGGAGGAGGGGAGATGATTGGGAGGATGATGAAGATGACGATGGAGGAGATGAAAAGAATGATGACGATGCTGATGATGATGATGATGATGGTGATGGAGGCGGCAGCCTGGCGGCGTGACCAGGGTGGCGGCGACTGTGGACTAACGGCGGGCAGCAGGATGATCTTCTCCTCCCTCTCAAGCTTGAGAGGGGGGGTTCATATAGCACTAAGGTGGGGGGATCAGCCACACACGTGGCAGGGTGCATGCCTCCTCCCCATGCCCCTCCACCACTAAACTCATACTCCCTCTCCCCGCCATGCAATAGCTGAAGGGGAGAGGGTTAATAATGAAAAAAATTTGCCAAAAATTTATCCATTATCCCTTTCCCCTTGGAGGGGTGTTCCCCCGTGGAACTACGAGTCTTTAGCCATGGTCTCTTATGCACAACGCGGGCTGGAGTTTGATGATGCATGCGGAGGGAGCACTTAGCCCAAGGTTTTTCCATTGCGGGAGATTTCTTTGCACTGATTTTGCGCGAGATTTAGGATCTTGAATATTTCGTTGTGGAAATATTACAAATTGAAAGAAGGGTATAAACTAAAGGCTCAAAAACTTAGAAGACTTGGTACAATTTAGGAAAATGTAAAAGCTGAAATTCATGAGGCGGTATTTATCTATCCTATTGATGATGCAGAATGGGTGTCTCCTATTGTAATCAGACCAAAGAAGAATGGAAAGTGGAGAGTATGTGGTTATTTCAAGCCTCTTAATGCAACTACTAAGAGGGACTAATATCCTCTTCCATTTTAGGATGAGATCTTGGATCAAGTGGCTGGTCATAACCTTTACAGTGTGTGCAATGGATACTCTGGATATTTCCACATTAGAATACCAGAAGAATATTAGAAGAAAACAATGTTCATTACCCCATGGGGATGCTTCTGTTATAGAGTAATGCCTTTTGGTCTGATGAATGCATACGCTAGCTTTTCAAGATGGGTTAGTTGGGTGTTTGCCCCTTTCATTAGGAAATCTTTGCAGGTATTTATGGATGACTTTTGTGTGTACAGCTCAAGGGAATTACACTCTAAAAAACTTGATGAAGTTTTTTGCAGACTTGATGAGGATGGTGGTCAGTTGAACTTGACAAATGTAAAATAGCAAGAACTAGAGTGATACTCTTGGGTCGAGAAGTGTCTACCAATGGTATTTCACTTGAGCCTAGTAAAGTTGAGGCTTTACTTCTTATGGATTCTCCAAAAACTGTAAAAGAACTGATGAGCTTTGTTCAAAAGTTGAGGTATCTATCAAGGTCATTCCATATGCTGGCTGAATATGTATATC
This sequence comes from Lygodium microphyllum, assembly GCF_053477565.2. Lineage (NCBI taxonomy): Eukaryota > Viridiplantae > Streptophyta > Polypodiopsida > Schizaeales > Lygodiaceae > Lygodium > Lygodium microphyllum. Next base: position 71,830,172 of record NC_141142.1, read on the forward strand.
CTTTACAGAAAGTGACTAAAAGGGATTCTTTAGTTTGGACATAAGTTGAAGAGGATGCATTCTTGCAAATTAAAGAAAAGTTAAGCAATTTGCCAGTTCTTATGTATCCAAACTGGGATAAACCTTTCTTCATTAGTATCGGTGTTGGGAAAAATGCAGTGGGAGCCATTTTAATGCAGAAGGGAAAAGGGATGTCTTATATGAGGCGCAGTGTTTTATATAAGTAGATCCATTGGAGCGACTGAAAAAGCTTGGATGGAAGAAGAATTGTTGGTATGGGGGACTGGTATATGCAGTTAAAAGATGGAAATCATACTTGATTCAAAAACCATTTGTAGTACTTACTGGTTCCCAATTGCTTCCACAGGTTTTGAGATCTGCTGAAAATGCTCCAAGAGGTACCAAGTGGCTGCTGGCTTTGCAAGAATTTGAATTTACATGTTTGAAGGAGGATATTTTAAGAGATAGCTTAGCTGACATCTTGACTTATAAAGAACTTGTTGAAAGTGTAGTTGTTATAAGACGAAAGCTGATTCCGCATCCACAAATTCATGAGGAGATGAAGGATAAAGATGCTACCTTGTTTTTTGATGGCAATTACAGAAGAGTGTTGAAAAAGGGAGGATTGGGTTTTGTAATTATGGATGTTGAAAATCAAGAAGTATTTTTTGGAAGTTAAGAAATTAAAGAGATACAAAGTAACAATGAAGCTGAATATGCGAGTTTACATGTTGGTCTAAAACAGTGTATTCAGTTGGGATACAGAAAGATAGTTGCAAAAAGAGATGCTATGTTGGTGGTTAGATAGGTTCAAAATGTTTGGAGAGCCAATAAAGATATTTTGAAGGACTGGCTGTTTAAGATAAAAGGCCTTATGAGGCAATTGCAAAAATTTGAAATTTGGCATATTGGTAGGGAGAACAATTGTAGAGCTCATGAATTGGCTGAAAATGCTCTTTCCCAGTATGTTGCAGCAATGAGGGTGCATAATCCTAGATATGAGGGCAGAGAGAGCCTTCATATGATTGAAGAGTTTCTAAAAACTGGAAAGTTAAGGTTGTTGACTGATAAGTACAAAAGGTATGCCATTATCAGAAAGGCCAAAACATATGTGCTCATAAATGATCAGATGTACATGAAGGGGATTGATAATGTACTAAGAAGAGTGTTAGATAGTTCTGAGATTCCTGCTTGCTTATCTTCCTGGCATGAGAAAGCATGTGGTGGTCATTTTGGTTTTGAGCTTACCAAAAGGAAAATTATGCTAGCAGGACTTCCTTGGCCTAGTCTAAGTACTGATGTTGCTCATTGGAGTAAAAGTTGTCATGCTTGCCAGTCATATGGAAAAAGGGTACTAATTCTAGAACCTGCTAAATCCATTGTTGCCTATGGACCATTTGAGAAGTGGGGTTTGTATTTTATTGGACCTTTGCCAAGTACAAAAATAGGAAAGTCTTACATCATTATTGCAGTGGATTATATGACCAAATGGCGTGAATCTAAGGCTACAAGGAATTGCAAGAAAGAGAATGTAACTTAGTTCCTCATGGAGGACATATGCTGCAGATTTGGAATACCACTAGAAATAGTGATAGATCAAGGTCCTAGCCTAAAAAATAAGCTATTGAGAGAATTAATAGGGAAACTAGACGTCAAACACATATTTGCTACTCCTTATTACCCTCAATGCAATGGACTAGTGGAAGCATTCAATGGAACGTTATATAAGATTCTCTTTAAGATGGTGGAAGATAATCCTAAATATTGGGACAATTATCTACATCAAGCTTTTTGGGCTTGTAGAACAATGCAGAAGACAAGCACATGATTCACCCCTTTAGTTAGTATATGGTCAAGATGCTTTATTACCTATGAATGTCATGTTGCCTACGATGGAGTTTGTAAGAAAGCATTAGTTAGATCAAGCAGAATTGGGAATTGACAGAGGACTGAACTTACATACCCTACAGATGGATAGGCAACAAGCAATGAACTGTTATGAAAAATAGATTGTGAAGAGAAGGGAATGGTTTAATACACAGTTGAAGAAAAAGAATCTTGTAGAGGGAATGCTAGTTATGAGATATGACAGTAGCTTGGACTCTACTTTTCAAACCAAGTTTCGAGTTAGATGGGAAGGACCTTTCCTCATCAAGTAGAAGTTTAAAAATGACACTTACTTGCTACAAGATTTAGATGGGTTTGTTCACAACAGTAGAATCAATGGGTTTTGTCTAAAGAAATATATATGCAGAATCTTGTAAATAAAGAGGATGTAGATAATGTACATACTACACATACAACAGATTGCTTCCAGTTTACTGTTTGGGGCAGATTCAATTTTTTGAAATTTGGTGTTGATCAGATGGTTATAAATGATGGACATCATATTTGAAGTGTGCTTTGACACCTATTAAAGGTCTCTATCAAGTTTGGTGTTAATTGGAGCAAGAATGTGAGAGTTATGGTCTCTGGAAGGTCGATGTTTGAAGTAGATTGCATGCAGGAATTTATGCAGAGCTATTTCAGGAAAGTAGATCAAGGAATTTGACTCTAAGTTGTTCTGAAGTTTTATATATTGGAAATAGAGCTACAGATTTCCTTTTTAAAGCTTGGCAATCCAAGGTTTGGTTAAAAAGTTATGAGATGTTCTATGTAGTGCTCTATGAAGCAGATTTTCAGGAAAAGGAGTTTGTCTTTGTCAAATGTTTTTGAAGCTTTTAATAAAGGTTTGTTGACACTCTGTGTTCCAAACTAGGGGGTGGCTAATCATGGTGAGTGAAAATGAGCAACCGAGGACATGATGCTCCATGAAGTCAAGTGGGTTAACACATGCAAATATCATTTTTTTTTGTCTTTCTAACACTTACCTGTACGGGAGTCGGGTTGATAAATGGAAATCCCCAAGTGGTACCATGCATGCTTGACACATGGTTGTGATATTTCAATTTTGAGACATGTGCTTCATACAAGAAGAAAAGAAAATGTGTTCTCGTTTCTGATTTTGAGTCATCGAGTGGAATTTTAAGTGGCAAGGGGCATGTTTGCCATCTAGCAATTAAGGGGAAGCAATGGGCAACTTGAAAAATTAAGGGAAAAAGTAAAAACATGAGTAGTTTAAAAAAAAGAGAGAATAGAAGTGTTCGACACAAGACAATCAACGAGAGAGAGAGAGAGAGAGAGAGAGAGAGAGAGAGAGAGAGAGAGAGAGAGAGAGAGAGAGAGAGAGAGAGAGAGAGAGAGAGAGAGAGAGAGAGAGAGAGAGAGAGAGAGAGAGAGAGAGAGAGGAAGAATCTTGCAGGCTAAAGAAGGGAGAAATCTGAAGCTCAGAAGAAGAAGAACAAATTGTTAGAAGAAAGAGACCCTGAAGTTGAAGTAATTGGAGTTGTGGAGCATGATGACAAGGCTGCTGAAGTCAACGGATTGATGCGAGTTCTTAGTTTTCAAATGATGGTGATAATAGTCTTTCTTTTGTCTTTTTTTTTTCTACTGCTTTGTGAGGCAGAGAGTTTGCAGATTAGTTATGGTGTATGGATATGAGTGAAAGATAGCAGAGGGTTGTTCTCCTTAATGATGAGAGTGATGTTTGTTAGTTGTTGCATGAGGCTTCTGTCAGCAAACAAGAATAGAAGTAAAGGGCATCTACATCTGAAACTGGGTATGAGGCATGAAATATGTATTATGAGCAAGTGTTGAATGCATGGGTCTGAGTTAGTGGAAAATTGAAAGGATTTGTAGCCAAGAAAATAATGGATCAGAGTTCATAAAGATTGAAGCTCCCACAACTCTTCATCAATGTAAGATATGCTGAGATGTATCTGCTGGTATGCTGAAATGACAATTTAAAGTCAAAGAATGTGTCTTTCCATTTGCAAGTTTGTGCTTTTGTAACATAGTAGTTGTGTTTGTTGTACAGAGCATGCAGAAAAAGGTCATCCAAGAAAACCTTTCCTCAGTTCATGACCCTCTAGCAAGAAAGCGGTGTGTTCTTGATATACCATCTTTTTCATAGTTTGTGACCTTTTGGAGTCTAACTGTGGCCCACACAATGGACATGCATGATAACCTGAGATAACCAAATCTATCCCAACACCCCTATTTAGTCAACACAAACTTGAATGGGATATGTTAGATATCACCAACGAGAATGGAAGTCCACTTACCCGAGCAATCTCTGAATCCTAGAAAGATATGCATGGTTCACATGAGAATGGCTTGTATATTGGCAAACTGTTGACCATCGTACTTACTTATGTCTTCCACAATGACCCCCTCCTTCCACAAAATCTTGAGCTCATCAACTAATGGACGGAGGCAGACATCCATATACTTAACTTTGTAGCACCCAAGAGAATGAGCAAGTTAAGGATCAGGTGTCCTTTCTTTATAGACAGCCATGGTGGGATGTTGTAGAGTGAACAAGGACAATAGGCCACACACTATAAGAAGTTAAGCAAAGGCCATGTTATTAAGCTCGCCATGCTCGATGTACAAAATATGTGATGCATATGCAGTATAAGTGGAAAGTATCGAAGAACTTTGCCCTTGCAAGTCCTGTTGATACATGTGAGCACCACACTTTGGATATGTCTCCATAGTTTCGTAGTCTCCTCGAAAAAGCACACAATTGTAGTCCATGCCAAGCTTTCATAACACCAATCGTGCATCATCACAGGACTTAGGTAATTGTGTTTCCAAGTGGTAATACATTAAACATTAGAAAATTGAAAAAAAATCAAAAGATGGCTTGAAAAAGCACAATAAGTGTTTTTTATAATGGAATCAAAAAAATCAACAGAGCGTAGAATGTACCTGAACAACTTGGTCACACTCACATTGCTCCACTTGTAGTTTGCCTTCACACTTAGGTTGCAAGTAGTGTCTTCAAGCAAGATACTTGGCATCCATCATATAATGGTATGGACGTACCCTCTCTCAGTGGATCACATGACTTCGCATCCATGGGCATCAATGCATTAATCATTGCCTCCATCTAAGACTCCAAGATTGAAGGAAGGTCTGAAAGGCTAACTATTTTCTTTGGCATCGAGGGTGTAGACTGACTCGTGCCTTCCAATCGGTGTATTGGCTCAGGCGTTGCATCCGTCACATGCTCACGAACTCTTCTAACTGGCCGCAATAGGTGCATTCCTTGGGATGAGGCATCACCTTCTTATATAAATTTTACAGGAACGTCTAATGTTTTTGTATATGATATTCAATTACTTTGTGAACATAAAGCATGATGGATGCACACTTTTGTTATCGTTCACTGAAATTTTGAGATCCCATGATCAATTATCTTCGATTGAAACTTATCGAAGCATCGTACGTGTTCTATAGAGAAGTGACACTTTCATCTAGTTAGTTTGCATCGAGAGTAAGGACATGGGATACACTGATTAAGATACACCTCGCAATCTTTGACATCAGTACCATCATCATTCTCCATTTGGTCTAACAACAAACAAGTTTTTGTTTCCCTCATTGATGATGTTCCTTCGTTTTAATCTCTACTTCTCTTTCTCTCCCTTTTCCTTTATTTTTTTGCCTCCCTCCATCTCTCTTCATCCATTCATTTTCTCTCCATGTCCCTCTATCTTTATATATCCCTTTTTATTTCTCTCCCCATCCCTCTTTCTCTCTCTATTTTTCCTTTTTTTAATTTGCCTCCCTTCCTCCATTATTTCTCTTCCCATCTTTCAAATTCTCTCTCTCTCTCTCTTTCTCCTTTTTTATTTACCTCCCTTCATCCTTCTTTGTTTCTCTCTCTTCCGCCCTCTCTCTCAATGTTTCTTTCTCTCCCCCATATTCCCTCCCCACTCTCACTTCTTCTCTCTTTTCCTTTCACTCCCTTCTTTTCTACATGTCTTTCTCTCTTTTCATCTCCAGTCACACTCGACGCATCTCATTACAATCAAAATCAAATATAGAAAATAAAAAACTCATAAAACAAGGCATTGAAATACCCTCTCTTCCCACCCCTATTTGTATCTCTCTTCCCCCTCTCCCTTTATTTTTCTATCATTCCATTCTCTCTAATTCTCTCATTGTTTCCGTTTTTCTCTCTCCCGCTCTCTATTTGTTGTTTTCTCTATCTCTCTTTTTGTCCCTTTTTCTCCCCTTCTCTTACGAACTCTTTTTTTTTTCACTCTCCTCCCTCTCTTTACCTCACCCTTTTATCCACCTCTTCCTTCACTCTTCATTTCTTTTTCTCTCTCCTCTCTGTTTCTTTCTTTCTCTCTTTCTCTTTCTTTGTTGCCTCTCTCTTTGTTTCTCTCCCCCTATTGTTTCTATCACTCATTCTCCTCTCTCCATCCCTTTCTCTCTCTTTCTCTCTTCCTCTCCTTCTTTGTTATCTTTTCTCTTTCTCTCTCTCATTCTCTCATTCTCTTCCTTCTGTCTTCTCCCTCTCTCCTTTCCTCTCTTTCTCTCTCTCTCTCTCTCTCTCTCTCTCTCTCTCTCTCTCTCTCTCTCAATGCATCCCATTACAAAGAAAAACAAATAAAATAAAAGACAAAAACACAAGAACAAATCAAGAAGAGGCAATGTACCTACCACAAAGGCCCAAGGATGGATTCTTTGCCTCCTCTTCACGACGTCCCTTCTTTGTCCCTTTTCTTTGTGTATGGCGGTGGTGATGGCAGTGACAGTGGTGAGAAGCTCTACTTCTCTCTCTTTCCCTCTTCGTCTCCCTCTCCCTCTGAAATTGATGATCTATCTTTCTCTCTCTTGAAGATGTTTGTGGTAAATGCTGCACTCGAGTTTTTGGTGCTTTTTTTTTCCTCAGGGTGGCATTGTTATTTGCGCCCTATTTGCATCACCAACAGTGCCGCAAATGCAACATTGTTTGTAATGAAAATAGAGACACTAGTAAAATAGTGGTGCTTCTATTTTCCGTCGCAAACGATCGTTGCTATTTACCCATTCCCTTGTAGTGCTAGTGGATTGACAAGAAAACAAGGATGGTTATTAGCACCAAATGGGTTTGGAAGGTAAAGTATAAGGTTAATGTTAGACTAGAAAAGAATAAAGACAAACTATTTGCACATGAATTTTCATAAGTTGAAATGTTTCATATTCAATAATCATTTGCTCCAATTGCCAAAATGACTACTATTCATGTCTCCTCTTAAGAAATGTCACTTTACCAAATGGGTGTTAAATCAGTGCTCTTGAATGGTGACCTCAAGGAGGAGGTATACATGGCTTAGCCACTAGGATTTTAGACCCCCCATTCTGACAACAAAGTTCTAAGCTAAAAAGGGCATTATACGAGTTAGGGAAGACTTAAGTCAGGGTTACTTTTGAAAACATGTCTTTCCTTTTCTCTTTTCAAGCTCTCCTTGAAGCTTTCATTGACTTTACAGCCATGGATCTCTACATTTCTCTTTATTGTTCAACCTTGAGCAATAATGAGATTTGTAGCTATTCTCCTTACTTCTTAAGCTTCACAACAAACATCATTTTAATAGTGTTTCAAGTATCCATATGAGCAACAAGGCTAGCCTATAGGATAGTTTTTAGCTTCGTACGACTCCAATAAACTCCATCTACTCCACCTTCACTTCCTTGGCAAAAGGGTAGTTGAGGAGGATTCCTAGCCTTGTTAGCTTCAAGGTACCACATATGGAGACTTTCAATCATGAATGTAAGATAGACATTCAGCACAGATTGTATTGATTTTCATCATCAATAGATCATTCTCTTGATTCTTGGAGAATCTCTCATGCCTATACTATCCGTTGGCAGGCCTTTGGCAAGAATAGGGTATTCTTGTTAAATCTTCATACTCATTTACCTTGGGAAAACCCTAACTATGGACAAACATGGATAGTGCCATTCTATACAGCAGTAAGACCACACAATAAAGCCTTGATTTGAGTGTTCAACTATTTGAAGAAGCTATATGAAGCAAACATAATGAGTATTTGGTAGGCTTCAAAGGATGTGGCCACTCTTACAATTATTCGATGTGCTAAAAAAGATCTAAGGCTAAAAATTCAGATCCATTGAAGATCAATGGTGAACCAAGTCATTCCTCTATCAAAAGATTTCATTGAAAACCTTCTTGATAAGACCTTTGCGAAGGGCTAGATAGACAAATTGATCGAGATATTGGAGAACTACTTTTAGTTGTAACCCATATTACAATAAAATTGAAGCAAAGATGCGGGAGCATGGCGAGTATTTATGGGTGCATCAATATTCCCGTGAAAAAGCCACTTTCACTTTTTGGGACTAGTTGAGGCCATGGGAACCCAAAAAACCACACATATAGTCACAAAGATTTGTGTCCACATTTACATTTCTGTGAACAAGAACTAAACATTGACATTTAAAACACACATTTTCATGCAAATTACCTTGCATATTAGATGATCCCACAAATGTGCATTTTAACACGACACCAAAAACAAAAATAAAACATACTGCATTATTTTCATTTAGATTTGAATCTTCCTTTTGAGTGAAACATGACGAGAGAAGTGTTGGGATCACTACATAATAGATGAGATACAAGACAAGACCATGAACTCTCATGTGCAAGATGTCATGGTTGAGAGGCTTCATGGAGAGAGAACATTTCACTCCTCACCTCCTATTCTTCTCCACACACATGAAGATGAGTTCCTTTGTTTTATTTCTTCCCTTCCCTCTTCATCTCTCTTCATTGTATTCTTATTTTTCTTCTTCTTGTTTCTCTTATTTGTTAAAGAAGGTAATCCGTATATTTATGAAATGAGGCAAGGCAAGCTTGGCTTCAAACAAGGTGAGTTCATCTTAAGGCATAATCTCTCCTCCTTTTGCTTTAGTCTCTCTATGTTAGATTTATTTTCTTTTTTTCTTATTGTTATACTTAGTTTAATCTATAAATTTGGAATATCATGAGTTTAAAAGAGGTCTTTGCTAGGATCTGGAGCAAGATTTATGTTTCTTACAGCATGAAAAAGCGCATGAAGTTTGTAGAGATGTAGTCAAACACTGATTTTTACGTGTCCATACACACAGTTTTTAGCCTCTATTCTTAAATAGCTCTATGTATAGTGTAGATCATCCTTGGGTAAGAACAACTCTCTATATAATGAGGACGAGGAGATTGTCACAAAGCATGTAAAAGAATGGGTAAGTTGCAAGTAAAACGAGAATGTAAATGTATCATTTAATGCACCATGTCTATGCAAACAAAACTTGTGTAAAGTGTGTTGATATTTTGATTTTTCAAAATTTTAGTTATGCCATTTTCTTTGCGTATATAGGCACACAACGGACAACAACGAGAGAGGATAAAGAAAGAGAATAACGAAGAATAAGGCTTTTTACAATTTTGTATTTGTTTTTTCTTTCTTAAGTATAGAAGACTTTATAATTTTATTTGATCTTAGACTACGGTTTTTAATCAAATTTCTATTTTAATATTAGTATTCTTAATTGCATTTCCTTTTGTTTTGTTTTATAAATGGAGGTACATATGCTCATGTGCATGGTTGTAGAGTATATGCTAAACCATCATCGAGCACTTTAGTCTCCATTCTCACTACTTTGATGTATGGCTATCCCAATATAACGAAGTAACTACATGTATCTTACATAAAACATATTGGTCACTGCAAAATGTTTTGGAGTTATGTTTGCTACAAACCTAGTCACAAGGCTCATTGATCACCTCTTTCCATACCGTTGGATTAGAATTAGCCTAGACCTCATGCAAGACCATCAAATGATGTTTTAAAATAATTGCATAAGTTTCCATGAGATTTTGAACAACTCTCTCAATATCTTTAGATCTTCTCTCCAAAAATGAATACCAAGAGCCAAAAGATCCTCTCTAGTCATCTCATCCTGCTACCACGGTAAATCAGTCCAAGTGAGTGTGTAAGTTTCTATCCATAAATCAATTCAGCTGGCATATAACCTACGGTCAAAGACTATGGGTAGTGCAATCAGCCCATAAGGCATAAGGCAACAATCTAGGCCACTCGTTGACCCATCCATCACATGCTTTGGCCAAGGCTTTCACAATCAGTGGATGGCATCTTTCGCTCTTTCCACTGCCTTCCGAATTATATTCTAAAGTCAAAGCAAGTTTAATGCTAAGGTGAGAAAAAACCTTCCTAGCCTCATCAGCATCGAACTCACCTCTATATGCTGTAATTTTTCCAATGTAACCATACCTGCAAATAACATCCTCAAACAAAAACTTACAGACCACGGAAGGAGTCTTCGTCCTCAATGCTCTTCCTTCGACTTGATTTGTGAGACCCTCTTGTGCCAAAACAATGTAATGCATCTACCACAATTCAACATGCATAGTTATCAAATCAAGAACCCACTTGTAGTGAATACAGAGTGGGTAAGTAGGGTAAAGCTCATCTGTATGCCTCACTGAAGAAAACAATTGACAATCAGTGCATGTCTCAACAAACTATGAGATATCTCTGTAAATTCCTCTCCACCAGTAACACTCTCTAATCTTCTCATTGGTTGCCCAAACAGCTCTATGTCTAGCCCAAAGACTTTCATAAATCTCTTTCATGATTCACACATGTAAAGCTCTATCACATACAACTCTCAATGGCTATCCTACTCACTTTCATGGATGCTTCCAAAGTAGCCCACTCCACAAGAAGAAACCATAAGCTTTTCTCCTAATCTTCTTGAAGTTTGCATCAGTCCATCCATCCTATCTAGACATGGTACTCAAATAACGACCAATCTACAAATACTCTCCTATATACAAAGACTCATCAAAGCTGTTCAAAGCTAACAACACCTAGAAATAATGCCTAGCATTGCAAAACTTTTTAGCAATATTCTATACAATTGACACATTGTTACCAAATTTTCATATTAATTTAATGCAGATGCGATCGTAATTTCGTCTTTGGAGGACGTGTCTCTGTAGTCCGACAAGTGGAAAATCCTAGTTCAAAGGATTTTTGTGCTAGAGGGTGGACTTAGGAAAATACCAAATAGAATTCGATAGTTTTATCTAATCAGAAGGGATTATTTTTGATTAGTGGAACCATGAGTATTTGAGTTAATATAAGCAAGGAGGGGAAACATTTTGATAATGGCAACCTTATAGGAAAAAATGCAAGAGAGGTTAGTCGTATAATGAAAGCGGAAAAGTAGCTAACATTTTAGCCTAACAAAAAAAATATTATGTAAGAGAGGATGCTAGTTGAAAGAGAAGGGGGGGTGTTCTTCTATGTGTTATGGTTCTAAAGGTTAGGAAATGAGTTTTTAAAAAAAACCATAACTAAAAGAAAAAATGTTTCATGTGGATTTGAAGAGGTTATGACCAAGGAGAGGGCGCCCTCATCCTAGGGGGAACATCATAGTGGGAGATAAAGAGAGGGAGAATGGGAAAAGACTAACTGGAAGAGGAAGAGGAAAGGGAGAGGAAGTCCAAAAGCCAATTGGAGAAGAGGAAGGGGAGGAGTTAGTGGAAGTTGAAGAGTCATGAGAAAGAGAGGAGGGGGTACCATCCTATAAAGAGGGAGAGAGAGCAAACTAAAGGGAGAGAAGGGCGCCATCATCAAGAAGGGGACACTATCATCCTGAAGGAAGTGCCACTAATTCAAGCCATCCAAGCAAGAGGATTTGAAGAAACAATTGAAGTTGGAGAGAGCAAGAAGAGAGAACAGCCATTACCATGTCTTTTTCTTCTACCTCCATTTTGGAGCCTTTCTCTTCTCTTCTCTCTTAGTCATCAACATAAAACCATGGAAGCTAAGCTCGTATGTTTGGACTTAATCAAGATTAAGTCTTAAAAGAGTTACAAGTGGCTTTTCCATGGCAACAATGCAATTGACCAATTGATCTCTTGGGAGAGGGAAAATGATGAGCTCACCATTGGGAACGATTGGATAGACTCCCCTTTGCTGGACTACAAAGGACACGGCTCCCAAAGACGCAATTATGAATCTCGTACTTTACGTAAGTGCCTTAACTTGTTTAACATTAAAAAAATAATTTTACATAAATATTTCTTTAGTTTGGAATTTTTATAAAATACCTTTGAATCTCAATTTCAACTCTGGATAGTTTTTAGAATTTATGTAGGTCTAATTTTATTTTAAAAATCAAAATTTTTAAAAATATTTTAAATGGCTTAAAAATGATATAGATACATTTTTATGAAATATTTGGTTAAACAATTATGAGATGTGATATTTTTTGATAACTTATGTATTTTTGGAAGTATTTTTAATTTTTTTCTAGAATTTTTGGAAACTGATTACTATATCTTAAAAATCAAAAATAGTTATTTTGGATGAACATTACATGATTTTTTGATAAAAATCATGTTTTTAATTCAACCAAAAATTAGGATCTTCTATAGAAAACCTAAGAATATAGTTTTGGCTGTTTTATGAAAAGTTCTTAGGGTTAGAGAAAAATAAAATTAATTTGTATCTGTTTGTTTGAACATTATTAATATAAAAGATGATGTGTCTAACTTTATGCAAATTAAAAGTGTTGACGAGGTATTAAGTTATATCAACATTAGAAAAATAAAATTTTAAATAAAATTAGAGTTTATGGGATTTAGGGATGTTAGTTGATTTGATAATAAAAGGAATGAGAAAGAACTATAGGGTTTATGCTTTGAAGTTAATTCGCGAAGGGATTAAAATCCTAGGGTTAGTATTTAAGCATCCAGTATAGAAATAGAGATGAAGAGCAAGATTAAGCAAACTTTTTGAGTTTTCGATATTAAATTAGTTGGACTACTACAAACGAGTGTCGTAACTATTGAGGAAGGCTAGTACAAATCATAGAAATTAGTTATCAATATCACCTATTTAGTGCAACAACTCCTAGGAGTTGGCTTGACATCCGGGTTAAAAGTGGCTTGGTCTTTGGGCAGTCAAAAGCAGATACATGACAAGTATGATCAGCATGCATGGCTGAAAGATCGGCCCCATCATCAACATCATCAATGCAAGAAGAATCCATATCATCATACCTCACTCGCGAAAGCATATCGGCTATTGGGTTGTCTTTACCTACTATGTGCCTGAACTCGGGATTCATGGATTTTATGTACCTAATCCACCTAAGCATTTCAATGTCTAGAGTAGAACAACTCGTGATCATACCTAGAAGAGGCAGACAATCAGTCTCGACCACCACAACAACACCAATGAAGTATTGTCTATCATTCTTGAGAGGCGTGACAACTCGTAAGAGCTCCCTCTTAATCTGTGGATACCTGTGCTATTGCTCATTTAGGACTTTTGCCCCAAACCAAATAGCATACATATTCCCATCTACATCATCTTGGCCAACAGCCCATCCAATGCCAATAGGACTAGTATCAATAGTGAATACAATAGGTCTTCCACACTCATAATCTATTTTTCGAAGAATCGGAGCAGCTCTCAACAATCTCTTCAACTTCTACATAGCTCTAGTGTGTCTCATGTCCCAAGAAAACTGTTGCCATTTCCTTAAGAGCTAGTAGAGATCATCTACAATATGAGCAAAATAAGGAATCCAAATAAGATAAAATATACAAGCTCCAAGAAACCTGTGAACCTCCAAAGTAGAAGAGAAAGTCTCCGCAATCTTCTCTATGGCATCAGCCTTCGTAGAAGAAGGCCTCCTACCATAATAACCACACATATGTCGTCCAAAAATCAAAACCTCTTTAGCACCAAAAATAGACTTCAGCCCCAACAAGGTCAAATTCACTTCCTCTATCCTGCAAAGAATCCTCTCAACATCTCTTATATGCGCGATCACAAAGTACCTACATCCATGATCATCTAAAGTCTCATCCTTTTCTTTCTCCAAACAACCCTTCATAAGAAAATAATCAATGAAAGGCATGGTAAGTTCTGAAATAAAATCCGGTAAGATCTTATTCATTCCATTCATCATATGAGTAACCGAATTAGTAGCTCCCTGTTGCGGAAGCGTACACATCCACACAAGGCCTAAAGGTATCTTCATCGTAGTCGAATCTCTGCTCTCAAGAGCAAGTTGAAATTGGTCATGGCTAGAATAGAGATCGCCAAGAGAATAGATAGTACATCTAGCAAAAGCCTCTGCAAACTCATCCACAATAGCTCCTGCACCAAAATTCCATATAGTGACCCTCTTCACCGGCCGTAGGTCCTGAATGAATCTGAGTGTCCCATTCTTCTTGGGAACTCTGAACATCTATTAGAATGCGGAGCTGAAGATGGTTCTAGAATCCCCATCCTAATCCACTCATTCAAAAGCTCCACCAATTTAGGCAAGTGATCCCTAGGCATAAGAATAGGCCGTAGATTCCAAGGGACATGCAGAATGATAAAAATGGCATCACAACCCTAGGATCAAGCATCCAATCTCATGTTGTGGAAAAAAGCAAAGGCTCTCCCATGTCTGCTCAACATCTCCTCAAAACATCTCACCTCTGCTGAAAGCAAAAAATCTTCAGTCCCAATCTTCATCTCTTTCAGTGTCTTAACTGAAAACCTATGTCCAAAACTTGCAAGATCTCATAAAGGAGGATGCATAGCTGCTCTCCTAATCATCTCATCATTGTTCAAAGGTAGTAGTCCTGCAACTAGTCTAACCTTCTTGTCAAGTATCTTATATTTTGTCTGTACTCTGGCTTCTTTGCTACGTGCCAGAAGCATTGACTTAGAAATTGTATTTGATAGCGCGTCTATACTGCATCTCAGATGCGGATATACAGGCGCTCTGACCATCACAGGGTTGACTTTAGGGATGCATCTGAGAGCGCGTCTATCCTGCATTTTAGATGCAGTTATACACGCGCCAGCCAGCTCTGATAAAAAATAATTTTTTATTTTTGAAATTGTACGAATTTGTCTTTTTCCTGTGTTTTTTTTGCAGATGTCACATCCTGGTTCATCTAGCAATGGCCCGGATTTGGATCGCATGAATGATACATTGGGCTTGTTCGGCAGAGGGGTCAATGCATTTTTTGGAGGTTTTCCTAGTAGGGAAGACTTCATGGGAGAGATGACCAGACGCCTTGGCCACTCTCCCACAGTAGATGAGGTGTTCATCGTCATGTCTGGAATGCCTCTAACGTCTTTGCTTGGCACTACTTCCCAAACTCCAATTGCAGGTACTCCACGTGCAGCACATGTACATGCATCGGCTAAAGCACAAGCGTCAGCCGACGCATGTGCATCTGCAGAAGTACGTGCATCCAGCGAGGCAGAGGGTAGTCAACAGAGAGGGAGGAGGGAGAGTCAAGGGGAAGGACAAGGCTTGTGTGGGGGTTGCCTAGGAGGTGGTGAGCGATCACCCTCACCAAAAGATCACGTAGAGGAGCCTGCACACTAGTACTATAGAGTTACAGATACTGATGGCATCTTCCATGATGATGAAGGAAGGGATGTAATGGCGTACATGAGGAGCATCGTGCATGCGACGTATAAAGATTGTTTCGTTTACTTCATGTAACGTGTCCACTAATATCATCTAGGACACGTCTTAGGAGTCTATCGGAAAGGATGTCTAGAAAGCTCCGCCCGGCACTCCTATGGAATGTTACGGGTTTTGCGATCTAGGGCTTCCCGCGTCTGCCACGTAGCGGAAGTATTCTGGCCGTTCCCACTTAGGATCGACCGGAATTAGAGTTTTCCTGATTAGTCATTACCTAACAGCAACTAGCATCGGACCCAAGCGAACTACTTTACGCAGAAACGCCAAGACCGAAGCGGATTCACGCTGCACTTGGTTCAAGGAGAATGGGAAACGAGAGGGATGCAAAGCTCAACCTCTCTGCCATAAGGCATAGTCCCATTCCGTTCCCCTAAAACAGCGTAATTTGGGTAAGACAGAACTCTAGGTCAACGTTTTCGTTGTTCGTGTCCCTTGACAGTCATGCCGCTGTTCTTCGAGATTTGAGAAAAGTTCCCGACCAACCGGGACCACCCAACTGTAGGACGGACCCATGGCCCATCCTTCGCACTTTCCTCGGTTTGTTTTAGTTAGGTGATTATCTAACACGTTAGTTGGACATGTAACAATCAGCTTCTTTAATTAAACCGTTAAGCACTGGTTCCTTCACATAATCTTATCACGTGACATAGAAAAACAATAGCAAACAAGTTCTTTATTAACATATCATCATATTTATCTTTGAAATATAAGGATTTTCACCCGTAGGCTTGTCCATAATCTGCCCGAAGGCTATCTAGTAATCCACAGGGATTACTATTCCAAGCTTCCGCCCGTAGACTAGTATGCGAGCCTCGAGATCCAATCTTGAGTCATGTTAGCCTCTTGTGCAGGACCCGGAAGGCGAGGGATTTACGGCCAGAGTCCCCCCTGGCACCCAAGCGCCCTCCTGCTCCAAGTAGAGCTCAACGGAGAGACCTCTCGCGGCGGGTTCGTTCCACGTTCCCGGCGCGGTCAACCACCACCTTGGTTAGGGTCAGGCAGGCAGTCGGGGGTAATTGAAACTGTCTCTCCCTTCAGGTCTTCAACCTGAAGTATAGATATTCATTTAATTTGTAATTCATAAATCAAACAGTGCTCTAAAATCTCTAGCAAGCACAAACATTTCCATTAACCAATCTTATTGTTGGCAAACTACTAAGGAATGATTCTTTCCTTTTGAATGCATCAGCACTCATTCCAGGGTGTCTTGCAACTTGGCAAGTTCCCTTATATTCTGGGTTCGGGCATACCCTATTAACCCAATTACTTGGTCAACCCTAAAGTTCATTGGATACTTTAGTTTCTAGTTTTTTTTAACATTCCTTACTTAGAAGGATATCAAAGAATACATCCTTTTGCAATATAACTTGCATAAGGATCCGCCATCCTTGTTGAGGGTATTTAACCTTTCTTCTTGTGAATCAATCACAAGACCATATGACTTCGTACTTGCTGTGCAAGTCCTGCGTCGTAATATGCGATGAAACAATCCGTTTCAGTTTCTTTAAGCTGACGTTTGTCAAACCTAGGGTCTCCTTTTATTATTTTCTTTAAGAACCCCAGGGACAAACCCTAGTTCTTTTACGTTTATGATTTATTGACCCTACAATCAGGGAAGGTGGGCAAGTATTTAAGGTATAAATGTTTCTTGGATTTTAAAACATTCCAATGCATATTTCGCAGCATAGGTATTTCTAAGTTTATATTAATTCGGTTAACTTTTAGAAGGTAATATCGAGATCACCTCGGTACGATTTGTAATCTAGGTAACAATTGATTTTTCAGTCCTAAACTTTATTGCTTTGAGGTTAGGTAAATTCAATTAATCTACCTTTTTTGCCTTGCGAACAAAACTCATGCCAAATAAACAATCTTTTCCTTGCTAAGATATGTAGTTAGCAATGATAACTTCCTAGAGTTTAAGCAATGTAAGAAACCTTTCATGAATTTCACATTCTATGATGATTCGTTGTAAAAAGAATAGGGGTTAATGGTGCAAGATGCAGTTTTTATTCCTTCAAGATTTAACTGGAATATACTACTTTAGTGGGTAAAATAATCTTGCTCATAATTCGTTTCAGTGCATAAGGCTATTTGAAGGAAAACTATGTTTTATACTTTATCCATTTTGCATGTTCAACTAAACTAAATTCCTTCATCGTAAATAACTAGGACAAAATATATCTTATCCCTAACAATTCATCTTGCATGATTGAATTAAAACTGATATGAAACCAAGAAGGAAAAACCTGGTTTTGGGGTGAGATATCCACATGGATACCGGGAGATGACCCTCCCGCAGCTACTCCTTGGACTTTCTTAGGCAGCATCGCAGTTGTAATCCTTCGTACGTGAAGGCAGCTTTACACTCCTTTTCGGAATTCCACCGTCGCTTCAATACTCTTCTTCTCTCTTTCGAGGCAAGAAGCCGTTAAGGGATTGACCACGAGAAAGGGGTAACAAGACCTTTAAGGTCTTAGCTTCTTCGGAGAGGGAAAGGTTTATAAAGCCTAAAAGAAAAAGGCCCTATAGGGATTTATACGCGGTGAAAATGGTGTGTGTGAGTGTGGTTTCAAAAAACATATGAAGGGCCTTGGGAGATCTTTGGGCTTGGGAGTAAAAGGTATAGGAAGGGGGATTCTTAGAGAGGTTTTAGGACACGGAGTAGTAAAGGCTTTAGGGATTTAAACCCGGGGTGAAAGGGAAAGGTGAAGGGTGAAGGTTTATAGCACGGGCATGCAGGGCGATCCAAGCGGCCAAGGATACAGGACATCCAAGCGGCCAAGGATAGACATGGATGATCAAATAAGGTCAATAAGACAGGGCATCCAAGCGGCTCCTCTATCCCTTCCAGCACGATGCGCCGCTGCGAGGGGGAAAAAAATAAATAAATATTTGATATATATTACATTCTCTCCCCCTTAGAGGAATCGAGATGTCCTCATCTCGAGATAAACTGGGGATATTGATGGTTGAGAGTGCCTTCATCTACCCAAGTGGCATCCTCTTTGGGATAATCTTTCCACTGGACGAGGCATTCTCTCAAGGTTCTGGATGTTAACTGTCTCTCCCTAACATCTAAGATCCTATCCGGCCTTAGTTTAAGGACTCCTTGACTAGGCATTACAATTTGTTGGTCATCAAGTACATGGTTAGGGTTGGGTACATATTTTTTCAATAGGCTGATATGGAATACATTGTGAACCTTTAGGTTCATAGGGAGTTGCAATCTATAAGCATTGGGTCCTAGGCATTTGAGGATTTTGTACGGCCCATAATACCTTGGACTTAGCTTCTTGCAATCTCCTAGGGATAGAGAACTCTTTTTAGGGCATACGCAAATGAAGACCATGTCTCCTTCTTCGAAGACTCTTTCTTGACGCTTCAAATCCGCGTATGCCTTCTGTCTATCCTTGGCCGCTTGGATGTCCTGTCTTATTGACCTTATTTGATCATCCACGTCTTCCAACATCTGCCTTGATGCTTCAACCCTTAGGGTTGGATCAGAGAAGTTTAGGGGACTTCGACAGTCCTGACCATACAATGCTTGGAATGGGGTCATCTGAATGCTTTGCTGGTAAGAAGCATTGTAAGCAAATTCAACCAATGGCAAGTATTGAATCCACCTCTTCGGCTCTCGACAGCAGTATGCCCTAAGCATATCCTCGATGACTTGATTTACTCACTCTGTTTGGCCATCCGTTTGGGGGTGGTAGGCGGTGCTAAAACAGAGTTGAGTCCCAATAGCTTCAAAGATAGCTCTCTAGAAGTGTGATGTGAAGAGAGAATCACGGTCACTAATGATTCTTCTGGGTAAACCATGTAGCTTGAATATCTCCTTGATAAACAATCTTGCAATGTCGGATGCTTTATAGTTTGTCTTTACTGGAGTAAGGTGTGCAACTTTAGTAAGCATGTCAACTACAACCATGATGGAGTTGTATCCTCCCTGGATTTGGGTTAAGCCTACAACAAAATCCATACTGATGAATTCCCATTTCATTTGGGGGATGTCAAGCGGTTGCAGTTTCCCTGGCATCATAACATGTTCGGCTTTGATATGTTGGCAAGACAAACACTCAGTGACATATTTGAGAACGTCACCTTTGAGCTTCTCCCAATGGTAGGTCTTCCTAACTGCATTAAGAGTCTTAGCATAGCCAATATGTCCTGCGAAAGGGGGATCATGAGCTTCCCACATTATCTTCCGCTTAAGTGACTGGCTTGCTGGTATACACAGCCTTGTTTTGTAGTAGACAAGTCCATTATCAATGGAAAATTCCTGATACTTAGCTTGCAACTTTTGATTCTGCTCCTTGGTAGAGATCTCCTTTATCATTGTTTGGTAGGCCAAATCATGGCATGCTTCCTCTCTAGCTAACTCAAGTATAGGGTTGTTTGGCATAGATACTTTTGTAGCTAGAGATCTGGCCGTTGATGGATTCTGCAAGATTAGGTAATTTAGGAATGCCTTGCGACTAAGTGCATCGGCAACTACATTCTCTTTCCCTGGTCGGTACTTGATTTCAAAATCATATTCCTCCAACACTTCAATCCACCGACGTTGCCTCATGTTGAGCTCGTTCTGGGTAAAGTTCCATTTGAAACTCTTATGGTCGGTTACTAGAGTAAACTTGTTACCCAACAGGTAGTGTCTCCAAAGCTTTAGAGCATGGATGACAGCTAGTAATTCCAGATCATGCGTAGCATAATTCTTTTCATGGTTCTTCAGTTTCCTTGAAGAGTATGCTACTGGATGACCTTCCTGCATAAGTACACACCCCAAGGCAAGAATGCTAGCATCAGTTACTACCTCGAACTCCTTATTGAGGTTTGCAAGTTTTAGAATAGGTGCTGATACCAAACTTTTCTTCAATCTATCGAAGCTATTTTGTTCGGGAGTTGACCATGTAATGGAAGTCTGTTTCTTTAATAAATCCGTCAGAGGTGTTGCAAACAAAGCATAGTTTTTGATGAAGACCCTATACCATCCCGTCAATCCAAGAAAGCTGCGTATTTCTTTGACAGATACTGGTGTTGGCCATTCAAGTACATCCCTGACCTTGGCTGTGTCCACACTGATATTCCTTCTGATGATACTATGAATCCCAAATATTCAATCTGATGCTTGAAGAATGCACACTTCTTCATTTTAGCATATAGTTTATGTGACCTCATTGTCTCAAGGACAATCCAAAGTTGAGGTTCATGATCTTCTTCCTGTTTAGAATAGACTAAAGTGTCATCGAAGAATACAAGCACGAAATCATCAAGATATGACCTAAAGATATCCTGCATTAATCTATTGAAGGTGGCAGGTGCATTCGTAAGCCCGAATGACATAACTAGGAGCTTAAAGTGCCCATATCTTGTATTGAAGGCCGTCTTTGGGATATCTTCTTCCTTGATCCTTATCTTATAGTAACCTGACCTGAGATCAATCTTGGAGAAGATCTTTGCACCCTGAAGACGATCAAGAAGCTCATCTATTCTAGGAATAGGATACTTGTTCTTGACTGTTGATTGATTCAACCCCCGGTAATCAATACATAGTCGAAGTGTCCCATCTTTCTTTTTCTGGAATAGTACTGGAGCTCCCCATGGTGAATTGCTAGGCCGGATGTAGCCCTGATCTAACAGTTGCTTGAGTTGTTCCTTCAGCTCAATTGCTTCTGGTATGGACATTCTATAAGGTCTCTTGGCAATTGGCGCAGCTCCAGGTACTAACCTAATCTCATGATCTACTTCTCTTTGAGGCGGAAGTTCGGTCAACTCTTCAGGGAATACGTCAGCATATTCCTTTAGCCAAGAAGGTCCTTCATGAGACTCTTGCTTTTGATCTAACTTGTTGAGTTTGATCAAGTAAACAGGTAATCCTTTTCTGACTCCTTTTATGATCCGAGATACTTTGGCCAATTGGCACATCTAGGAGGAGGTGGATATCATGTTGCTATGCAGTCATAGTGTGAAAAAATCTAGAGTACATCGTCATTCGGATTTCTTATTGATCTAGAGAGTCAATGCCATATTAGTCATTAATGTCAGTGTCCGTAGTATGGATGGCTCAAAAATACCAAATTTTTGAACAAGTTTAGCCAATTTTGGATATTTTAGATATTATCTCTTGTAAATATCCAAAAACTGTAGAAAACTTCTAGCATAGGATGACATGTTAAAAAAAAGCAAGTGGCTTTCAGGCATTTTTGGGGGATTTTATACAAAAAGAAGGATTCACAAAATTGCGCAATGCATGTATGAACACCACTCCAAGAACTGGGAGAAGAAGGAGCGATTTGGGAGAATTCTGGCTAGGTGTCCTAGTATTTTACCCCCTTTCAGAACCAAGGAAGCATCGGATTGGTGGTTTGAGCAACAGAGAGGAAGCTATTTTTTAAATGCACGTTTTTGGTCTACAAGAGATTTACCTTCTCATGATGCAAAAATAAATTAACAAACTTCACGTCTACGATTATTCTTCTACATCTTCTATTTCTTTAAACCCCTTCTCTTTCGTCTACTCCTCTCCCTGAATCTCCCTTCACCCTACTGTCTCTTACCCCTGTGGTAGACTTTCGACCCCAAACGCTCCGACAACGTATGGTGGCGGTGGTAGTGGTGAGAGGCTCTCCTTCTCTCTCTTTCCCTCTTCCTCTCCCTTGCCCTCTCAAGGCGACGATCTCTCACTCTCTCTTTCAATCTCTCATGAAAATGTTTGTGGAAAACACCACGCTTGGGTTTTTGGCACTTTTTTTTCTCAGAGTGGAATTGATATTAGCATCGCTATTTTGCATCGATAACATCATCGTTATTTGTGTTCCTAATAGTGTTGCAAATGCAACACTGTTAGTGACACCACTATTTTCCGTCACAAACGATCGTCCCTATTTTCCCATTCCCTTGTAGTGCTAGTGGATTGGCAATAAAATAAGGATGGTTATTAGCAGCAAATGGGTTTGGAAGGTAAAGCATAAGGCTAATGGTAGACTAGAAAAGTATAAAGACAAATGATTTGCACATGAATTTTCATAGGTTGAAAGATTTCATTTTTAATAACCATTTGCTCCAACTACCAAAACCACTACTATTTGCATAGAACTTGGAGTGTCCCCTCACAAGAAATGTCTCTTTACTAAATGGATGTAAAATCAGTGCTCTTGAATGGTGACCTCAAGGAGGAGGTGTACATGGCTTAGCCACTAGGGTTTCAAACCCCCCATTCTGACAACACAGTTATAAGCTAAAAAAGGCATTATATGAGTTAGAAAAGACTTAAGTCAGGGTTACTTTTGAAAACATGTCTTTCTCCTTTCCTCTTTTCAAGCTCTCCTTGAAGCTTTCATGGCGTTTACATCCATGGATCTCTACACTTCTTTTTATTGTTCAACCTTGAGCAATAATGAGCTTCCTAGTTATTCTTCTTACTTCTTAAGCTTCACAACAAACATCATTTTAATAGCGTTTCAAGCATCCATATGAGCAACCAGGCTAGCCTATAGGGTAGTTTTAGCTTCATACAACTCCAATAAACTCCTACTCCTTGACCTTCACTTCCTTGGCAAAACATGATAGCCCTATTTTGAGTTGGTATGACAAAGTTATAGTCAAATCGAATTGTAGCCAAGTGCATAAGAATAGGAATTCAAGAAAAGCACTAAGGCAAACATGTAGAAGATTGACAAATGCTTGTGGATGCATGTATGCTATCGATCTTGTGTAAATTGAGGACTATAATACTCTTGTGGGAATCACTATATTAAACCCTCGATATCACATGTGTTCAAATGGTATTAGAAAATACCATTTCCTTATATACTCTAAGGTCATAGAATGACCTGTTTCCTTTAGAAACTCACGGATTTTTGCCAAATTGTAATTTAGAAACCCATTTTGTAAATGTAATCATACCAATTTTACTAAATAAAATTACCCTTCTATTGATCGTGTGTGGTACACTTACAGCTTTTGTTGTGGTGACTCTCACAAGATAATACTATTATTGTACAAGTATTTAGAGGGTGGAAGTGGTTATGGGTGTGTTTCATACATATACATGCTATTTTAGTAGAGGAAAATACATTTTTTGGACACAAAGATCATTGTATTGTGTAGCAGAGTTTGTTGGATTGAATAGAGTCCAAGCTATTGACATGAAAAAAGATTTTTTTGAACATATATATCGTTCAAAACCTAAGAGAAATTTTATAGATGTACAAAGTCTTCAAGATTAATACAAGTTTGCAATTGTTTGTTCCTTGAAATCTATACAATATTATGTATTCTTAATTCCATAGTTTCTTTCTTCCATCTGCCTTATCTATTTTCTTGAATCCCAATGGTTTTAGGCTTAACATTTTTACCCCCTCAACAATGTAGCATACACACATAACTAGGGTAAACCATGCTCTCTTAACCTTATGACTACTCCATATACACTTCTTCTTGCAACTCATTATATAACAATGCATTCTTTACATCTATTTGATACAAGATCCAATTTTCTGTTATAGTTAGTGCAACGAGAGCTCTAATAGCTTCAACTTTGCTAGTAGAGCAAATGTCTCATCATAATCAATTCTATAAGTCTATGTAGAATCTTTGGTAAGTATTATTGCTTTATACCTACACACACTTCCATTTGCATTATGTTTTACTTTCTAAACCCATTTTCAATGCATAGATACATACGGCCATATTGGTGCATCTAGTTTGCCAATTAACTAAGCATTAGTAGACTTATGTCCAAAATCATAATTATGCCACATTGTGTAAGCACGATATTTTAAATCCAATTTAAATGTGCTTAGCCTATAATTTTTATGGTACTATGAATATTCCTTTTAATACATTTTAGTTGTAATCTTCATGCACTTCCTTCTATATTAACTTTAAAAGTGCTCTCTGTACAAGAAAGATAAAACTACGTAACTACTGCTACTTGTAGAATTGTGGCTAGAGCCACAAGCCTACAACGAACAGCTTCCCGGTTTTGTTTCCTTCCCTTTTTGCATACCCTTAGGCATCAATTTTACAAATTTCCTCCAATATTAAGAAAAGAGTACACACATTAATATAGATTTAGACAATTAAATGTAAAGAACACAAATGAATAAAAGTGGCTTGTACTACTTAAAACGTACAAAAGATAATGTTTACATGATTTTTAGCTATTTATTATGGCTTTAAGTATATAGTATGCTACTTAGATTGGAGAGTACAAGATGTACAACCTAAGATAGTATGTATCATCTACCATCCTTCTTCCGAGTCTTCCACTTCAATGACTCGTATCTACACAAATGAGATATCTTGCATATTAGCTATACATAAATGAACACAATGCAATAAATAAGTACACTATCTCAAATATTTAAAAAATGCAATTAAAAATCAAATTATACTAGAACTAAGAGTACTCTTCTATACATGGATGTGAAATACAAACTATGCTCTTGAGTTGCATAGATCTTCAAGATCAAGGTCACTTAGTGTAGGGCTAAACTCTTTCAAAATTTCCACTAGTTTAGGCTCTAAGGGAAGTGGCTAGTCATTGATATTCTTTTGTATCTTCATATCCAAGAAAGGGGCTAAGGACTTAAGAATGTAATTTATTATAGAAAGTGAGACCTACCACCACCATTGGCTTAAACCCACCCAATGATAGGCCCCAAAAAATTAAAGCATGCTTGATTCTCCATTAGTATTTGCAAGAATCTAAAGGTGTGTCAAATCAACTTTCCAACCCATTAATAGAACCAATGTACACTATCCTCTTATCTAGGTCAAGCTTCCAAGTGTACCGCAAGCTAGAAATATAAGGAGACAGAAATCATATGGAAGAGAATCCCATAAACTTTTGACCTTCACCTTCTCCATATCACAATAGATCTCATAATAAATAGGTACACCTAGAACCATTGCCACAAGTGTGTCCTAGAACTAATTGTAGATACTAAGAACATAGTAATATCCTAGAGGGAGAAAAAAGTCAATTAGCCAAGTTCTACCTCACAAGACTAAAGTGAGCAGTTAGTGATGCTTAGGATTCCCAACAAGGATATGACAAAGGAAAATACACATGAACAAGAAAAAAAACCAAACCAAGTCAAATCTTGAGCATGTATACTCAAAAATTGTTTGCAATAAGGATTGTTTGCTTCCATACATTGAAAAGGCCATTACAAGAATGTCTCTAAATAAGAATTGTTTACTTCCATACATTGAAAAGGCCATTACAAAAATTGTTTGCAATAAGAATTGTTTGCTTCCATACATTGAAAAGGTCATTGCAAGAATGTCTCAAAATAAGCATAGAAACCACTTAGGTTTGATATCCTTCCTAGGATTGATGTCTTTTAGAGAGCCTTTTATCAAGTGGATTACCTTGCTCATTAACCAAGAATATATTACTAGCCTAGGGATATTACAACCATCCTCATTTGTTGAGAGAAACCATGCATTCCATTAATTGAGTACCCTCAAAGTATAAAAACGAATATTACTTTGAGGGGTTGTACCTCTTGCCAATATATTCTTTAAAAATAAAGTTACTATACCATTGTGCTGTGTGAATGCCCTATATTGGCTCTATTGTAGCATTGAGAAGATCATACACTAGCTCATGATAACACTTAGTAGTTTAGGTGATTGAACCTTAGGACACTTAGGGACGAACTTAACTTGCGTGACCATGAGATATTACAACACTTACCTTAGGATTGGGTTAACTATGTTCGCATGTAGGTGCTGCATTATTAATGAGATTTTAAGAACAACCAATAGCAAAAAGAGCATAGTTTTGATACCATATTGCATTCTTTGTGCATCACACTTTTTGATGGAAAAGTAAAGCCTAGTTGCACACAATGATCACCTTGAGCATGCTTCCTTACAAAATGTCTGCAATTAGAAATAAAGCCTAATTCTACATAAGAATCATGCTTGCACTAATTCATGTTGCTAAGGAAATAGGTTTTTTTGATTCTTAAACTATTAATTAAGAATCTAACTCATACTAGAGACTGGAAAAGACAAGGTCATGTTATAAGCTAGTTATTGCAGACCTTTGATAACATTTGAAACAAGAGCAACAATAACAATAGTTGGACTTTATTGTATAGCATGAATGTGTTGTAACAAAAGTATTGTAGGCTATGGAAAGACATGTTTGATAGTCTAAATATTTCCAACTAACTAAATATATATGATGAGAAGATGGATTTGTTACAATATCAAGCTCCTATTACTCTTCTGTTAGTCTATCTTTATGTGTGTGACCGACATTAGTTGGATACAATTGTACACGTGTGTGACATTCAATAAGTTGGTGTAGTCAGTGAATTAATCACAATTAGTCTTGGTTAGTCATTCCTATGTGTGTAAGTCTCTTTCAGTTAGTATGATGGAAGAATAATGAAAGAAGAACAACAATGAGCTGAGGCTCATCTTTTGCTCCACTCTGTCTCTCTCCCTCTCTTCCAACATGGTATCAGAGATTGAACACTTGAAGCCTGAAGGCTTGGCAGTGGCCATTTGACATCAAGACATCAGATATGAAGAAAACATCATCAAAGGAGACTATGTATGCAACTCGTTTTTTTTGCAGAAGTTATATCTTGCTACATAAATGGTTTTTGGAGAAACAACCCACTATTCCTGAACGTTTCGACATGGTTTACAACTTTGCAGAAGAAAGTTTTTTCAAATGATTAGTTTTGGAGTGTTAAATGATTATTTTTGGAGCTTATTTGCAAGCTAGAAACAGTGAACTGGTTGCTGTCCTGAATTTGGAAACAATATACCTACAGGGTTGAAGTATCTGTGATGCTTATTTGCTAGTGACAAATGCTTGGATCATACCACTTGAGTGGTAGATGCTTTTTGGGATATTGTGAGTGTTGAAAGTCCAAAGTTTGAACTAATTTGTTGCTAGTTATACCAGGGTATTGATTGGTTATTTTCTACAGGAAGGATACCTATCATCTTCACTTGAAATACATGCAATATATTCTGACCAGTTGGACATGTATCAACTCCTGCATAGAGTGGCATCTGAATGAGATGTTTTAGGGCTATTTTGAGGTCTAAATAATCTTGTTTTAACATAGAAAACACTGTTGGTTATAGCAGTGGGCTGGCTGTATTTGGTACTACTACTTGCATATAGTACAAACATTGATACTTGTATGGACATAATTTGTTGCTGGGATGTTTTGCCACTACCATAGAATGTTTTGAACTGATTTGAGCTTGGTTTATGGTCAGTTGACTGTGTTTTTTCATTGTTGGAATACAATTTATAGTAAGCATTGTTAGGAAAATTGTCCTGAATTGCATGAAACTGTCCTGAATAGCGGTAAACTGGTCGTGAACTGTAGGAAAAGGAGTCAGATACTTATAGGTTGTATACATCACTAAATACCTAAGTTGTAACTATGGAAAATGCTTAAGGCACTAAAAATATCACTCAAATTGTGGGAGAAAAGCTGGACAACAAAAATTTTGCTTTATGGAAGTTTCGTATGAAGAATTTTTTGGTTAGTAGAGGTTATTGGGACTTATGTATAGGTGATGAGGTTGAACCTGAAATACATGAAAGGAATATGACAAATGATCAGAAAAGGGCTCATAATCTTTGGAGTGAGAGAGCATGCAAGGTGTTACATTGGTTTTCCTTATGTGTATTAGATGCTATGGTTATACAGATTACTGGATGCAGTTCCCCAAAGGATGCATGGAACATACTTATGAAGAATTATGGAAATGTAACACACGCAAGAAATATTCAGTTAAAGCAACAATTCAATAACATGTTTAGGAATGGCAGAAGCATTCAGGCCTCACTATAGAGATTAAGAACATAACGGATCAGCTCGCCACCATTGGATCTTTAGTGTCTGAGGATGATATGATTGCAGTGACATTGAATGGACTTGGCAAAGAGTATAAAGCATTTGATACATCTATTTCTGTGAGAGATAAATCCCCTGATTGGGATGAGCTGATTGCTTTACTATTGCATGAGGAAGTTAAGCTTGGGCTGAATACAGGTTCTAGTACGTCTCAAAGTAGAGAAATTGTTCTTTACTCTAGCCAGCATGGGCAAAGGTGGCAGAGGCCATAGCTCTTTTTGAGGTCGACGAGTAGACACTTGAAATACTTATGGACAACATCAGCAGAATGCTTGGCATGGCTCAAATATAGAGGGCCAGTGTGGATCTGGTGGCTTTAGAGGTACGGGGAGATCACCCCATGGTAGAGGTGGTGGATCTGGTTCATGACAGACAAATGATCAGTCAAACAAAGATAAGGACTATCATTACAATGGCAGATATGGACACATTGCAAAGAATTGTTACAAGAAGTAGGGAGATATGAAGACAAAGGGCAAAAACATGGGCACTATGTATCTTCTAGTGATGGAACCTAGAACGGGCCGGCACTGGCTCGTGCACTAGCCGGACCTCTATCTCACGCGCTCAACAACCCCACGGCCTCGCGACTAGGAGCGTTGATGACACATACATTGCCTTCCTAAATGTCTTGCGTTTGTATTACGTCGTTTGTAGTTCACTTTTCTCTCACCTACTACTCCTCAGAGGGAGTCCCTTACACATTGCCTAATGGCACGAAGCATAGACATAGGGGGTCCTCCAATGGCTGAGTGCCGCCACCCCTCTGCGACTCTCCTACACCTTGGGGATTGGCCCCTCGGTGCGTCGCTCAACATATAAACATTTCGCACAAAATCCACTCAAGGTACCATTTAATCGTATACAGAAATGTACCATTGTCCTTACTTCTCTTTCCCCTAGACCCCACGACTAGCCTATGGCTTAGGGTGTCCTGTCTCTCACTCAACATGGGTCAAGGTCCTAATGAAAACAATTGCTGTGCATCCAGGATTTCTGATACCTTTAAATATTTCCATGATTTATGCATAGTGTGGATGCTAAGTGCTCAAACAGTTATGAAATCAATATTGTGCACATGTGGAAAACATCCTTTCAATGATTTTCAACTACCGTTCTTATGCGGCGTTGCATGAACCTAGCACCAAGGAAACCCTCGTGCTACTAGGCTCTTATTTTATAATTATTCACCAACCTATATGGCATGCAAAAAAAAACATCAATCTTTTCATCATGTTACTCCACATTTAGACACATTCTAACCACTCTACCCTCCCATCGATCAAATGTTGCATTGTGGTATAGATTTATAGGGCATTTTGCCATCATTTTATGTGTAAAAAGCGGGAGAAACACACTAGAACAAGAAGGTGGGATTTAACTGAGGCAAATCCTCATGCTTCAGTCCCCACAAACATTGTTCTTAATTTTCATTAATTTTCTGCACCCAAAATGCATTTTTCCCCTATTTTTAGTGATTTTCCTCTATTTTCCTTGTATTTTTCCTTATTTTCTGCATTATTTTATTACTGAAAGTTCAAAACAGGTTATGGGCTGTGGCCCTTAGTTCCTTCTTGTAGCAAAATGAAAATTTAGTTGGTGTTCCTATTCATTTTTCCATTTTTATGCCCAAAAACATCATTTTTCCTTGATTTTCCATATTTTACGTGTTTTAATATATTATTTTGAGTCACAAGATGCATATTTTTCTGATTTTCTGATTTTCTAATTTTCTGATTATATTCTATATATTTAAAATAGATACAGCATCTATTCCCTCCTGGTATGCTGCAATAACGCATTATTTATCGACGGGAGAGGCGAGATCCGAATTACCTAAAGCTGAGAAAAGGAAAATTAAGCAGCAAGCATTAAAGTTTGCCTTGATCGCAGGTACATTATATCGGCAAGGGGTTGATGACATCTATCGCCGATGTGTGATGCCTGATGAGGTGCCATTCATTTTGGAAGAGTGCCATGATTCTGCCTGCGGTGGCCATTTTGCTGGACGGCTTACAACACAAAAGGCTTTAAGAGCAGGTTATTGGTGGCCTGCCATCTTCCAGGATGCGTTTGCGGCCACCATGTATGCTGCTAGCCGGAATAGCGGCCACCATGTATGCCGCTGAAAATATATACATGGGTCACCCCTTGATCATAATCAGAAAATCAGAAAAATATGCCATATACCCATGCAACGGCCACCATGTATCTGATTATGATCAAGGGGTATCTATTTTCTGATTTTCCTAAATTTTGGCTAGCAGTATACATGGTGGCCGCTGAAAATATATAGAACGCCTCACCTCTTTTAGGTGCTTTTAAAACGGGAGCTCTTGCTAGCTCCTGTTTCACATCCTCGAATGCTACCTTACAAGGGTCACCCCATACAAACGAACAGCTAAAGGACAATACATTTGTAAGCGGCAACGTTCTTTCTGCCAAGGCGTTTATGAGTCTACGGTAATAACCAACCGAAGACAGAAAGCTATGAACTTCCTTTGGAGTGCGTGGTGGACCCATGGCAACTATAACTTTGACCTTCTCGGGGTCTGTCGCAATTCCTACTGAATTGATCACATGACCCAGCAATAGCCCATAAGGTACTCCAAAAACACACTTCCGTGGGTTTAGGGTGATGCAGATTTGTCTACAGCGCTCAAAGCATTTTCTTAAAATGATCAGCTGCCTTCCTCTCACGGTGGTGGCCCCTAAGTCATCAATAAACACCTTCAACTCTTCGGGGGATATGTCACCGAATGTCTTATCTGCTGTTCGTTGCCACGAACCTGCCGCATTGCATAAACCAAAGGCCATCACATGGTACACAAAAGTACCCAATACAGTGATAAAATTTGTTTTCAACTTGTCCTCTTCTGGAATTGCCATCTGGTTATATCATGCAAAGCAATCCATGAACGAATATATCTCCCTACCCGCTAATTGATCCAAAATCTGGTCAATAAATGGCAACGGGTAGTAGTCCTTAACTGTCTGCTTATTCAGCTCTCTAAAGTCTACACATAATTGAATTTGATTATTCTTCTTCTTTCTGATCACAACTGGCGAACACCATTCCGTGTGTTGCACAGGAAAAATCAAACCTGCTGTCCGAAGCTTCTATAACTCTTCAAACAGCCCGTCCCTCAATTCGAAAGGCATACGCCTTGCTTTCTGTCGTACAGGACGACTGCCCTCTTTCAACGGAATTGTATGAACAGCAAGACTAGGAGGAATGCCTCTCAGCTCATCATAACTCCAGGCAAAGATATCACGGAATTCCTGAATCAAGGCCACATAGTCCTCCCTTTCTGCTGTGCTGAGCATAGAACCTAATTTGATTGGCCGCAAATCATCAGGCGTACCAAGGTCTAGCTCAATAACATCTGCATCTCTTATACGATCTTGGCCCTCTATCGGCTCGTTCAAAGTGATCTGATAGATGTCTTCCGTGGTGGATCCCTCTTTGGACTCATCACTCGATGATGTCTCACTGGCAGATAAATCCTCTAATGTCTCCAATTCTGTACAAGATAGAGGAGCTCTCTCACTCTGCGGGGACTCGGGATAAGCATCAACCGCCACACGCTGGGCACCTCTGCCGAATATTAGTCGACCGGCGGGTATATCTACTTGGCAATCCGCTTGCAAGATCCAAGTCGTTCGAGTAATACTTGGTAACTTGGACGGCCTGCAAAAGGAATCACCCTAAAGTCCAACATGCATTCTACATTTCCAACAGTGACATGGACCTTAGTAATGCAGCCTTCCGGCTGTCTCAAACTATCATCTGCCATTCTGAGAATTGTGGAGGTATCTTTCTGGATCGCAAGACCCAACCTTTCCATCAGTTCAGAACTCATAATGTTAACAAATGATCCCGTGTCGACAATGGCATAATCTACTAATATCCCATCGACATAGGCTGCAACCCTTGGGCAATGCTTCTCAGCATGGTCGAACCAGTCATCACCAACTCGCGCAATACCCAAAGGTTCTACGATATACCCAGTACGTAGGATCTTTCTAAATTCCTTGCGTACTCCTGGGGAAAGCTTAATAAGCTGTAAAAGTTTCACATCCGGCTTGACTTCGCAAAGAGAGCTCGCCAAATCAAATTCATGATAGTTCGATAGAGCTCGCTTTTCACGCCAAACCATCCGCTCTTTAGGTCACTGAACCGGCTTTATTGCCTCTTTCTTAACTTTTACCTTCTTCTTTGGTGGTTCCTTATCAGCTTTACCCTCCACGGGCTTCAAAGGTCCCCCTTCCATGGCAGGATCCAAAACTTGCGTTCCTTTGTCGCCTTGTTTAGGGTTTCCGTCGACAGGCTTATCCTTGTCGGCTTCTCTACCCTTTTGACCACTTGTACGAACAGCTCGCAGATTAGAGGTTTCAGCATCATTAACGCGTACAGCCTCAATCAAACTAACCCCACTCCCACTGGGTAGCTCCTCCACTGTAGTCTTTGGTCGTTGGAGTATTTGTTTAGGCCCATCTTCTCGTTGGGAATCATTTCCTTGCACACGATGATTAACAGGCCCTGGTTGCCGACTACCTTGCTGGAGGGAACTGATCTTACTCCAGCAAGTAGCTGCTAAATGGCCGGATTTTCCACAGATGTCGCACTTAACATTTGGGCAATTTCTTGGATAGTGCTGCCCACCACACCATTTGCAACTAAACCTCGAAGGTGCACCCTCATCTGGGTATCTACTTCCTATCAAATTTTGTTGTTTTTTAAGGAAGTTGACATCAACGGCTATTTGCCGATATTGCTCCGTAATCATGTTGGTATAATGCTTCATCATGTCCTTAACCTCGCCAAGAACATTGGAAGCACTTGACTCATAGCCTTGGTCATTACCATGTCGTTCCATCGGCCTAACAATTCGATTAGGCACTGGTTGTTGAGCCACAGGCATGGTATTAGAATTGACCACCTGGCCTCCACCATTTGGAGCCATTTGACTGCCCGTAGGCATCGACATGCTAGGGGGAGCTGGTAATAAAGGGACATTCTGTATCATGTTCCCTCTCCCATTAGGGTTAGCCATCGCTATCCCTTGGCCACTACTGCCATTGGCCATCGCCACATTGTTTCCCAATACTAAACCCATATTCGAATTGCCTCGAGAAGCATAGGCTGCTTGTAGTCGAGATTCCACCTCTTGTGCTCGTGTAATGGCAGTATCTATATCCCCCAAGGGGACACTACTCAACTGCAATTGGATGTTAAAGTCCAAACCATGTAGGAAATATTGCAATTGGGCAGCTGCGGGGATAGGAATAGAGGTGTCCAACTTACGGAAAACCTCTTTTATCTTCTTCGCATAAGCACGAATATCCTCGTGTGGTTCTTGGCGGGTCACGTTGAGTACACGCAACCAATATTGTCCACCCCTTTCAGGGGCAAACTCCCTCCGAAAAGCTCCATAAAATGAATCAATATTCAATATGGTTCCGGCTTCTAAACCATGATACCATATGGCAGCTCTTCCTTTGAGAGTCATATTGAAGAATATCATTAAATATCCTTCTTCTTTATGCGACAGTTAGACATCAGCTTTTGAAACTCCCTAATGTGGAGTTCCGCATCTTCCTCAACTAGCCCATTAAAAATGGGTAGCGGGTAACCTAGAGCCGGCAAATCCGTCGTTCGTGCTGGAATTGCAATAGGCTGTGCCATGACGAGGATTGGATTTGCACTAGGAATAGGGGATGGTGGGGTTACACCTCCCGCACTTGATATAGACTGGATTATGGAAGGAAGGGGAGCACTAGAGCTTCCACCTTCTCCTAACATACTGCTTGTGGCCCCAAGACCACTAGATCCACTCCCTCGTAAGGGTTCAGCACCGCTACGCTTAGGGGAATATCTCCTAAAAATTTCAGCACGTCCCCTAGCTCTTTCGTCTCTCTCTTGCTTTTGGATTTCTGCTAGACGATGCTTATCGATAAATAACGGATCAATCTCAGTATCCTTTGGCATAAACTACTAATTTGTCCCTAGACAACCAAGATTCGAGGACCGCCACTTCTAAGCGGCTCCCGATAGACGCACCACTGATGGAACCTAGAACGGGCTGGCACTGGCTCGTGCACTAGTCGGACCTCTATCTCACACGCTCAACAACCCCACGGCCTCGTGGCCAGGAGCGTTGATGACACATACATTGCCTTCCTAAATGTCTTGCGTTTGTATTACGTCGTTTGTAGTTCACTTTTCTCTCACCTACTACTCCTCATAGGGAGTCCCTTACACGTTGCCTAATGGCACGAAGCACAGACATAGGGGTTCCTCCAATGGCTGAGTGCCGCCACCCCTCTGCGACTCTCCTACACCTTGGGGATTGGCCCCTTGGTGCGTCGCTCAACATATAAACATTTCGCACAAAATCCACTCAAGGTACCATTTAATCGTATATAGAAATGTACCATTGTCCTTACTTCTCTTTCCCCTAGACCCCACGACTAGCCTATGGCTTAGGGTGTCCTGTCTCTCACTCAACGTGGGTCAAGGTCTTAATGAAAACAATTGCTGTGCATCCAGGATTTCTGATACCTTTAAATATTTCCATGATTTATGCATAGTGTGGATGCTAAGTGCTCAAACAGTTATGAAATCAATATTGTGCACATGTGGAAAACATCCTTTCAATGATTTTCAACTACCGTTCTTATGCGGCGTTGTACGAACCTAGCACCGAGGAAACCCTCGTGCTACTAGGCTCTTATTTTATAATTATTCACCAACCTATATGGCATGCAAACAAAAATAGCAATCTTTTCATCATGTTACTCCACATTTAGACACATTCTAACCACTCTACCCTCCCATCGATCAAATGTTGCATTGTGGTATAGATTTATAGGGCATCTTGCCATCATTTTATGTGTAAAAAGCGGGAGAAACACACTAGAACAAGAAGGTGGGGTTGAACTGAGGCAAATCCTCATGCTTCAGTCCCCACAAA
Source organism: Lygodium microphyllum (assembly GCF_053477565.2). Taxonomy (NCBI): domain Eukaryota; kingdom Viridiplantae; phylum Streptophyta; class Polypodiopsida; order Schizaeales; family Lygodiaceae; genus Lygodium; species Lygodium microphyllum. Next base: position 71,865,477 of record NC_141142.1, read on the forward strand.
CATTCACAAACATTATTCTTAATTTTCATTAATTTTCTGCACCCAAAATGCATTTTTCCCCTATTTTTAGTGATTTTTCTCTATTTTCCTTGTATTTTCCCTTATTTTTTACATTATTTTATTACTGAAAGTTCAAAACAGGTTATGGGCTATGGCCCTTAGTTCCTTCTTGCAGCAAAATGAAAATTTAGTTGGTGTTCCTATTCATTTTCCCATTTTTATGCCCAAAAACATCATTTTCCCTTGATTTTCCATATTTTACGTGTTTTAGTGTATTATTTTGAGTCACAAGATGCATATTTTTCTGATTTTCTGATTATGATCAACAAGTATTCATGGAAAACAGCAACATAAACAATTTTTAGCCCACATGAACAACATTTTATCAATCAAAAGCCATGAAATCTCAAATTTCCTTTGAAAAAATTGAATTACCGCTTATTTGCGTGTTTCGGGTTTCGTGTCCATGGCTGCAAATCTGAAAATCAGCAGCACTTCATGTCCAGCACAATCACAAATCACCATTTCCAGCCCGTGGAGCAATCCGATCCATGCCGGACAAGCCTCCACCATTCTTTCTTCTTCCTTTCTCTTCCCACATGAATTCCCCCTTAGAAGAGAGAGAGAGGGAGGAGAGAGAAAGACTAGATTTCCATCTCAGCATTCAGGCCATCGATTGAGGAGCGAAGGGCGGCGATAAGATCAGCATATAGAGGGGAATGAGGGCCAATGATCAGTTGGCATGGTTGTTCACAGGCAGCATGAGGCATCTCCCATCCTTCAAGCGCAATTTTCGGCCGTTGACAGGCACCTTCTTCCTCACATTTTTTCTCTTATTCTCTCTCCACGATTGCTACATTTGATGTTTCATAAAATTTGGGGCCCAACCTTCCCTAAAGGTCATGACCATTTGGCCACTCCAATGTCCACCTCTTGAAATCTTGCCCAACTTCTTGGCCGTTTCCCCGTTCGGACTCGGAATTGAGCTCTGAAAAATCCTGGGCGTCCGGCTTAGCATCCCGCATTGGCTAGTAGCTCGTGTCAACCCGCACGACTGTCTGAAAAATTATGAAAAATCAACAATTGTCGCTCGGGCACCTTTAAAGCACTTTGGCACTTAAAATCGTCCTAGATCGAGCCGCCGCCTTTGACGTTGCATAATTTTTCCCTTGATATTCATAATTTTTAGCTATTTTTAAGCACTTTTCGACACCAAAATGAGCAAGTTGACAGATTGTTTGCCATGCAACATGTGACTAAGAATGCATCTAGGCAGAACAGAGATGAGAGATGGTATATTGATTTAGGGGCTTCAAATCATATGACACCCCATGGAGAATGGTTTGATGAGATGGATGCATGTTCACATGGTTGTGTGTGTACTGGGGATGACACCCAACATGACATTCAACATATAGGAATTGTTCCGTTGTTGATGCCTGATGGCAAGAAAAAGAGCATGCACGATATACTACATGTACCTACAATAACCAAGAATATTTAGTTAGTCGGACAGATGGCAGAACAGAATCTGCACGTGAGATTTAATAAAGATGGATGCTTTGTTGAAGAATATGGTAATGGCTGCAAATTGATTGCTAGAGGATGATGTGTTTGATGCATTCAAGGACTTCAAGAAGCATGTTGAAAATGAGTTGATCTGTAAAATTTCATGTCTTAGATCGAATGGAGGTGGCGAATATATCTCTAATTACTTTGATAGGTGCCTTGCTAAACATGGGATCAGAAGATAGTTAACTTGCAGCTATACACCGTAGCAAAATGGTCTAGCAGAAAGGAAAAATAGGGTACTGATGGAATTGGCAAGAGCTATGCTGAATGAAAAGAGTTTGCCAAATGGTTATTGGGCTGAAGCAATAGTGATGACTGCTATCTATGTGTTGAATAGAACCCCTATAATAGGGATTCATGATGCAACTCCATATGAAAGGTTATATGGTCATAAGCTTGACATTTCACACTTGAAGGTATTTGGTAGCATTGCATATGTTCATGTTCTTGATGAAAAGAGGAAGAAATTGGATCCTAAAGTTGTCAAGAGTGTGTTCCTTGGTTATGCACAAGATCAGAAAGCTTACAAGTGTTATGTACCATCTACACATGAGACATTGATTAGTGGAGATGTTGTTTTTTATGAGCTGGCATCGTGGTATGGTAATCCGGTTGTAGTGGCTACTGATGGATCAGTTAGCACTAGTAATGCTAAAAATACACCTATAGTGAGTACATCTATGAGTGGTCCTACAGGTGATGGGCCACCTATAGTAAGTCCTTGGTCAGGACCCTTGTGGAGTCGTACTTCTACATCCACTAAAATGGATATGTCAATGAGGGGAAGATTGGATAAGGGAAAAGAAAATATGTTTGAGGATGTGACAGGTCCACTTACAGCAGGTTATGAGTCATCTAACAGTGACAGTTTGGATAGTGAGTTGGGCATTCAGTCTATTATGACACCTGGAGCAAGGCAAATTCTGTACCGCCTCATGAGAGGCAAGCTCTGAGCCACAGTTACGGAGATATGAGAGAGTCAGAAAACCAATTGACAGGTTTACATACATTGGTTATTCAGCCCGCCATTATGCATATATGCTAGTGTGATAGGTTACAAAGAACCTACAAAGTTTGATGATGCAGTTACAGATGATAACTAGTGTGTTGCCATGGATGAGGAATATGCAGCCCTGGTTGAAAATAAGACATGGGAATTGGTTGAGTTGCCTGAAGGCAAAGTCTCCATTGGCTGCAAATGGGTGTACAAGATTAAGTGTAAGTCAGATGGTTCGTTAGAATGCTATAAGGCCAAGTTGGTTGCAAAAGGGTGCGCACAACAATATGGCCTTGATTATGAGGAGACTTTCAGTCCGGTGGCTAAAATGGCAATAGTTAGAACTGTCATTGCTTTGGCAGCATGCAAAGGCTGGAAATTATGGAAAATGGATGTCAATAATGCTTTCTTGAACGGTGATTTGGTTGAGGAAGTATATATGGAGTAGCCTGAAGGCTATGTTCACCCGGACTTTCCTACACATGTATGTAAGTTGAGAAAGGCTTTATATGGACTGAAACATGCACCTAGAGCATGGAATGCTTGAATCAACAATTATTTATAGAAACATGGATTTAGATTGGGTGATATAGATCGTAGTCTGTTCATGAAGAAGATAGATCATGGATACGTGTTTCTAGTGGTTTATGTAGATGATCTTATCATAACTGGAGATGATGAAGAGGGCATTGCTGAAATTAAATAGCGTTTACAGGCTGAATTCAAAGTCAAAGACCTTGGTGAACTAAAGTATTTTCTTGGGATTGAGGTAGTCTCTACGCCTCAAGGTATATGGCTACTACAGAAGCAATATGCTCATGACATGTTATAGAAGTATGGTATGGTATACTTGACTATTACCCATCCTGACTTATGTTATGCAATGGGGCTGATTAGTCAACTCATGCAGAAGCCTCGCAAACAAGGAGGATCATGAGATATGTGAAGGGTGCTATAGATTATGGGTTGTTTTATGCATACGAAAAATCTCTTGACTTGACAGGGTTTATTTATGCTGATTAGGCTAGTTGTGCCTATGACAGGAGGTCAACTATAGGTTATGCATTTGAATTGGACTGTAGTATGATTAGTTGGCAGAGTAAGAAACAACCTACTATTGCATTGTCTAGTACAAAATCTGAGTACAGAGGAGCTGCCTTAGTGGCTTGCGAAGCAGTTTGGGTGACGAAACTGCTAAAAGACTTGGAAATACAACTGGAAAGCAGAGTGAGATTGCATTGTGATAACCTCAATAGTGTTATGTTGGCTAGCAATCCTGTCTACCATGCTAGGTCCAAACATATTGAGGTTCAGTAACATTTCATTAGAGAAATGGTTCTTACAAGGCAAATTGACTTGATTCATGTGAAGCCTGAAGACTAGGTAGAAGACATATTTACCAAGTCTATTGGTAAAGAAAAGTTTATATATTTCAGATAGCTGCTTGGATTTTATCATATGGTTTGAGCTTGAGGGGGAGTGTTAGAATATCAAGCTCCCATTACTCTTTAGTCGGTCTATCTTTATGTGTGTGACCGCTGGATACAGCTGTACACATGTGTGACATTCAATAAGTCGGTGCAGTCTCAGTGACTTAACCACAATTAGTCTTGGTTAGTCATACCTATGTGTATAAGTCTCTTTCAGTTAGTATGATGGAAGAATAATGAAAGAAGAACAACAATGAGCTGAGGCTCATCTTTTTCTCTAGTCTGTCTCTCTCCCTCTCTTCCAACAGGATTTCTATGGAATACCTTCACATAGGACGAGGCAATATTTTGTGCGGCTTGTAGTGCATTAGCTAAAGCAACAAAAAAAAGAAATTTATGTGAAATATGCAAGATGGAATGAATTCAAGAAAGATATGAAGGAAGCGTTTTTAATTAAAGATACAAGTTTGATGACCAAGAGGACTTTCAGGGAGTACGTTAGAAAGCCATGTTGGGCTAACCATACAACAATTAGGATTTTGGATATACTTTAATTCTTTGGGAAGTTGCAACTCACTTTGGTGGCAATCTCTCACCTTTTCTCTCACACTATGCTCTAACTAAGTGTGTATCCTTCTCTCTATCCCAACAACATAAGTCTAGCTTTGAGGTGTAGTGAACTCAACTATCTTACCTTTTTGTGTTGTAGTTCGAAAGCTTGAAGACTCCAAGATGGTTCCACAACCCAAGAAACACAATCCAATGCCATGCTCTTTTGCATCCACCAGATGTACTCTTCAATGCATCACAGAGATGAGCAACATCCTATAGACTCACTATGTATGCACTACAAGTGGGTACTTGATTTACTCAGTATGATAGTGGATCTTTGGTAGATGTCTTATATTTTCTTAGCTAGAGAAGACCTTACAAACTAGGTTGATCATAGAGCATTAGGGGCTTAAGCTACAAGTGTCATAAGAAAGTTTCTACTTGATGATTTTTTTTGCAGGTATGGATGCATTGCAAATATCAAAAGGGATCAAGTTGACTTAGATGCAGATGAGGCTAGAGAATTATTCTCTAGGCGCCGTATCAAGTTGGCTTTGACTTTTGCATATAATCTTGAAGGTAATGGGAAAAGTGAGAGGTGACATTTTCTTATAGTGAAGGATTTAGCCAAATCTTGTGGTGGAAAGATCACAGAATGGTTGAGGTTGTTACATTTCATTATGGGTTGATTGCACAACTCACACTATTACTACATGATACATGCTCGCTCAGTTGATGTATGCTCAAAATGCCTACAGAGACTTATGCCTTGACATGGATTGTTTTACTTTGGCAAGAGGATTTTCCTAGAGAGGAGTTCTTAGCTCTTCATATCTAATAGCTTGAGAGGAGATCAGAGGATGTACAGAAGGTAGTTGAGAGATTGAATGTAGCTAGACTGAGAAATAAAGATAGGTTTTGAGAGTAGACATTAATTATGGCCTAGAGCTATAAAAGAAGGTGATTGGGTATTGTTATATGATAGCATCCTAGAGAATTAGCATAGTACCATCCACAAGATGGTTCCAACCTTATATGGTTAAACATTTCCATGACAGTGCTACTTATGCATTAACAGAGCTTGATGGGACAGTATTGTGGGTGCCTATTGTAGTTTAGGAAATTAAGATTTTCAAGAAAAGAGATGAAGATTTTTGTGTTGTTGAAGAATCCGTAGAGGATGAGCAACATGATGAAAATGATGTAGCATATGAAGAATAATATAATGAAGATGTAGTTGATGGACTAGATGCATAAGCGGAGGAATTTGAACTATTATAGAACTTGGAATAGAAGAGGATGGATAAATCGTGTCCATTTGGAGGATATGTAGGTTTAGAGGGGGTGGATGGCATGGCATTGTGTATCCATCTACAAAGAACCCTAGAGAAACACCATATAGTGTGGTTTTAGTGCATAATCATCAGCATCACTTGTGTGTGTTAATTCTTGTGTGTTAGCATGTGAATGCATAACGTACAAGTTTTCTTCTTACGTAGTGTGTCTAGCCAATTTTTTCTTCTATTTAAATATTCACCAAGCATAGTCATTGTGTACATCATTAAATTTCCCCTTGTATTTAATTTTTATGAGTGTGTGCTTCATTGCATGTGAATATAGCCATACACATGTGTAAAGAAAAATACAAAAATGATACAAAGAGTATCTGTGTGCATTGCCAAAGCTTTAGAATCCTTAAGATTCTAGTGAGAATGCTTGAACACCAAATGCGCAAGAATCCACGTGGGACAAGGCCATAAAACTAAGAAGGGAAGCTAAAAATTTTTAATGAATTATTGAGATTTTAATTGATTAATAAAAAAATTGATTTTTTTCCACCCAAAATTTCCTAAACTATCCTCCATAATATCCTATATTTTTTCATAAATTTTTGAAAAATATTTCAAATTTCTTTATGCCATTACGTAACACACACACATACACACATATGAGAGAGAAAAAAGAAAAAATTACACTAAGGTTAAATATTTATAAAGGAATAGAAGAGGGTAAAGGGGAGCTACTTTTGGTAGCAACCCTCCCAGGTAAAATTTGCATGGTGTCTCCCCCCCTATTTATTAGGTAATGGAACGAGTCCCCCCTCCCCTTATTTATTAGGTAATGAAACAAGCCCCCTCCCCCCCTTTTTCAATAATAATAAATTAGGAAAAATCCCTCCGCCTTATTGTGAAATCATGAAAATGTTCTATTTTTTGTATTAATTTGGAAAGATTGATTGGCATTTAAATGTGATAGAAAGCATACTATTTACATCCATGGCTTGAGCACCCAAATAGAAATGAGGTATATTGTCATCGCACAGCTCCCTCGGTTACTCTTTACTTGGAGTATTATACACTATGTAATGCAACTAACAACTACTAGGTACATTTTGGTGTTCTATATAGGATGGCTCACCCTTATGGTGGGTGAGAACCAATGGGGCTCTAGTTTGAGTTGTAATCTCTATGTTGGACCTAAGATAGGATTGGATACTTATATGAGTCCAATGTGGTTCACTATTGTAAGGCCCATGTGATGAATAGGGCAACGGTGATAACCCAGTTTATGGATTGGTTTGCTCTTGAAGTGTTTGTATGTATGAGAATAAAAAAATCAAGAACAAGTGTTTCTAAATGGATTGCTTAGTCTTTGTAAACTAAGGAATTGATAAGGAACCAAGTGCAAATATTAATTCAAGAAGCTATTTCTATATGTTATAAACAATGTGGTAACATATTTAATTTAAATATGCCTCAATGGGAAGCATATAAATGATTTTTCAATGGAATATGGGTGCACCTAGTTTGTTAGGTGGCTTTCCCCAAATTTAGAATAAGGATTGTTAAAATGAGACCTTTCTATGAGTCAGTCTTAGACTCGATAATAAGCATTGTTTTAGGGGGCTCGTGTGAGACTTTGGTATATGGGTAGAGGGAGTGACACATCTCCCCCTCGTTTCTAACTCTCATTAAACCAAGTGTGGTGGTTACTTATGCCAAACTTGGGTGATTTGTGAAATCCCTTCATTTTGAGTTTGATGTTAGATTACTACTAGAGGCTGTGGTTGTGTATTTAGGAACTTGTAGGTGGATCCTCATGGGATGAGGTGAGATGCTACAGACCTAAGGATTGACTAGTTGTTTAAATCCAAACACTCAAAGTTAGCATAAATGATGGTGACTAAAATTGATACTTAGACAACTACCAGCTGTCCTAAGCTAAGTTAGGTGCTTGTGGGGATATTTCAGAGTAAGTATTGATTTCTGAATCCATTATGCTTCTTCTATAGAATGTTTTTTTATACTTGACTAAATACCTATGGTAATGATTTACTATTTGGGTAGTATTGTGGCTATAGTGAATGATTATTTCAAGAATGGAAATTTTGGTGTCGGTCTCTAACAAAGGAGAGTCACTAACTGTAGGAGTAGTTGGAGCTATTCTCTTGAATGGTTTCAATAAACGAATGTGAAAAGAATGATGTATTTGGTAGTGATGAGAAACGCTTAACCTGAATGTCAATTTTTGAAGCTAAATTGAGCTGTGGATACCTTTTAATGTTTTATAGTCTCATGTTTTCAATGGAATAATAATTCAATTATCCTCTTCATACTACTCTAAGTGGACCATAGCCTCAAAGTATTTCTAGATATTCAGGTGACTAGGGATCATTTGATTTCAGTAATGATATGTTGAAGAATTTTGGTTTGGATAATAGCTATAGCATCAATTATTGGGACAACAATGGTAGCAAATTTCTTACCATGAACTTTCTCAATAGGTCATCTACTAGTATCTCAATAGATATGTAGTATAGCTAAATATCTAAATATATAGATACTTAGTGATCTATATATATACATTAATTTTGGAGATTACTCTAATAACAGTAAACTATAAAAACTCATTTAAAAAATTCAATTCTTGAAACAAAGATATTTGGCCATATACTTTTTCTAGAAATGTTTTGGTGTTAGAGTATTTTAGTATTTACTAGAAAACACTAATATATATCTTTTCAAAGAAAATAGATCCAATGTGTAAAGAATACATAATCCTAACTTTTGAACAAGAGAGGAAATAAAGAATACATGCTTGGAAATATAATGACCACATGGTTCCAACCACGATGCTTTCCTAGTAATTCTTGTTTATGAAATTGAGATTGTTGGATGAAAATATACATTCTTGCCTATAGATCACACAGACACACACACACGTATATAAGAGAACTTTGTAAGGTTCTTGATTTGGGTCAAAAGAGTCTAAGGATAATATTTATAATAGTTAGAATATATTTTTAAAATATGCCTTAAATTGTTTCTAAGGTTTGAACCACTATTTTTTTAAAGCCTTGTTGTAGTAAAAGATTCTAGAATTATGCTTTAAGGACAATATGAATCACATTATTGTTTGGGAATGAAAGAGGTAACTAGATCTCTAGGTTATTAATCTAAAAATTTCTTTGAATAAATTACTATATTAAAACCTTAATGGGATATAAGTTAAATATTTGATTCGCTATGTAAAGAAAAGAACTAATACAAAAAATAAACTAGTTTTAAATGTTTCATGAATATGCCCAATAACTTGGAAATTGAAACCTGAATTTGTTGATTTGATTGAAGTAGTCCCATAATGTCTATCCATTTAATCTTGAGGCTTATGTGTGAATTGATGAGATAAACAAACCTACTTTAAATAAGTACAAATAGAAGATTGTTGGTTTGATTAGCAAAGTAGATCTTCCTATGCATGAACAAGGGTTTGAATGCTAGAGAATGTATGTAAATGTCTTATGTAGAAATAGGGCTTAGAAAATCCTCTAGGCTTCTAAATAGGTCTAAGAATTCTTTGCGCAAGGATAGCCTTCTTAGAAATAATGAAAAAGGAATAATATAATAAGGCTATTTGAAAGCAAATATGTGAAAGGGGATTAAGAGTGGTTGGCCCTACATCCCTTCTCCAAAGCAAAAAAAAAGGCACCCCTTATCTAATCTATTTTTTAAAAACTTAATAAAAACTTTAGTTATTATAAAGCTTTAACCTTTATAACAAAGCTTTAAAATCTTTGAATGGCAAAAAAAAAAAGATAAATCTTATTAGATGGCAATCATTTGGGATGTTTAGTGGCCTCAACAATAGGAGTCTAGCAATGAAATGGTGGATTTGGGGCTAGCTAGGTAGCACGATTCGATCAGTGGATTTCGATTGGAAATCCATTACGGGTTGGAAAGAACCACTAATCTTCTTCAATACCACTTATCCAAGTGATTTTTTAAAATATTAATTAAAAAATTTAGCTTTTAGAAACCTTAACAAAGCTTATTATTAAACCTTAGAAATATTTAAAGAAAATGAAATAACTCCATGTGATAGAGGAAGACAACTTAAGAGAATTGGAAAAGAGAAGAATTTGTATTTAAAAAAAGAGAAAATAATAGAGCTTGGGGTACTCACCCTTATGCTTCTTGATAACTATATATCCAAGTAGTTGGGGAAAGGAAAAATTAACTTGGAAGTTGGAAAGGGAGTTTGTCATTTAAAGAAGAGAGAGAAAACCTAAATCATGAACCCTTTTATAAAGCTTTTGTTTAGTAAACCATAGGATGCTCATATTGGGGATGATAAAGGTGGTGTTGTGAAGACTTCCAGATGGATATAGGGCCTCTTCTTGGATATAGGACCATACATACACACATATGAGAGAAAAAAAACACTAAGGTTAAACAACTACTAAGGAAGAGAAGAGGGTAAAGAGGAGCTGCTTGGCAACACCCCTCCCAGGTACAATTTGCACA